>NC_080389.1:3201691-3501691 GCF_028751815.1 Salvia miltiorrhiza
GAGGAATCTCCACTCGGTCTTGACTGACTGCCTTGGTAACCGCCTTGAATATTTCTGGAATTTCAATATATTCTTTTCCCAGAAATAATTCCGTGTGATGAGAATTTGATAAGGCATACGAGACTTGATAAGTCAATGAGTATGGCCTATTTCCATTCGTCATATACTCCTTCTTCTTGTAGTCCTGATAAAGAGTCAGGGCTCGGCTGAAGGATGAATCTTGCAGATTATAAGCGATTTGTGGATAGAACTCGGTTATAATCTTCTTGGCATAGAGATTGCCTGAAAAGCTCCAAGAATTGAATTTCTGGCATCTCTGACCCTTTTGTCGCAAAGTGCAACATCAATCGGTTGGTCTGTCCCCGGGAAAAGGGAGGATTTTATTACCAACTGAATTGCTCCAATATGAATCCATTTCATCGTACTTGCGACTTCTGGCTTCATTTTCTTGAGATCCTGCTTAATATCTTCAGCTGGAACCAACTGGATTTCCACCTGATTACTTGTGATCTCAATGGGAAGCGCCATTTCTTGGCTTGTGACGCCAAAATAGATATGATGCTTCCTTTTGGTTGGAATCAAGCTATGAAAAACTCGATTCAGTCTCCCATTAGAAAACCCTTGGTATGTTTGTACCTCTTCGGTTTCCTTCTTGAGTTTTTTCACGAGCTTCTTCACCACTTCTTCCTGTGGAATCAGAAAATGGCTAGTGAATCCATTCTGATCCTCCTTCTGGGTGTGGTGAACCTCGTGCTCTTCTTTAGTCTGACTCGTCTCCGGTTGATCCATCAGTCCTTTCCGAATCTTCAGAACTAAAGACTTCTTCCTGCTCATATATACTCTCATCAGAGGATATATCTTCGAACTGATACACGGGTATCAATTCCTAGTGGTAGATGGCGTCTTCGATATCCGGTGTGGATTCGAATCTTCTTATCATCCTTTTCTCGTTGTCTGGGCAATTGGTAGAAATATGCCCCTTTGCACCGCATGTCCAGCAGTTGCAATCTTTAAAACTTTCATTTGTTTTGGCTTGAGTACGCCTGAAAGTTTTTCTCGCCGGGATTCTCTTTTGATTTGAGAATCTGTTTCTTGATGGTCCGCTCCGTTGGCCTGACTTGTAGGAGCGCGCCTTCTGTCTGGTCCACATAGTTCTTGGCTTCCAAGAACTCCTTCTGGACTTTCTTTCATAGGGTTGGTACCTATGTTTCTTTCGGCTCCTCCTTTGATACAGCAACTCAGCACCAATCTCTGTTGGAAGATCAATGTTGTCGCACATCAATGGGGATTTCTTGTTGAGTCTCCTCAATCTTTTGAGATTCCTCTGGTCCGCTGCCTTCTGGCACCATTCGGACATCTTCTTGTGAACATAAGACATCCTCCTCGAAGCACTGTCAAGTGGATATCCTCCTGGTGAAACATACTCATTGATGAGCATTTCCCTCCATGGACTTGGAAACTTTGGAAAGAAGAGGTCCATGGCCTTCTGATCTTCCACCTCCCCCATATGGACGTATAGGGTGTACAGACGCAGAAATTCATCGAGAGCTTTTGGCTCTAGCACCATCAACCTTAGATTGTAAAGTGCCTGTTGATATTTCTTGCGCTTCTCCTCTGCGGATCCTTCGAAAAAACCCATTCCCAAGAAATGGATTTTAATCTGTTTAGTAGTTTCCTTAATGATGTCATATAAGGACGTGCCACTAAACAACTCCTCCCTGGTCATAACTTCAAGTTTTTCCCAGTATTGTTTTGCCATGCCTGCTAAGCTAGCTTCGAAGATTCTGGCAAATTCCTTTTTGTCGTAATCAATTGTGGCAACCACGACTTTTAATGATGAAGCCCATTCGTCAATGAGTCCCTCCCATTCTTTGAAACTGGCTTCGTCAAGGTTGAGAATCAATCCGTATGGATGGATTGGTTCTAGTGTGACCTTTCCTACAGGAGTATCCTGTATCTGAGGCCTCCGTCGCCTGGTTCTTTGGAACTGGCTTGCATCGTCTTGGGCTGACCCCTTCTTTGACGATTCTCCTTCGTGAGGCTCGGTTTTAGGAACCTCATCTCCTTGGTTCATCTTTAGATCAACCATGTTGAGGTTAGCAAAAGATTCTGCTAACTCCTGTAGATCTTCTAATCCGATTCTGTCAAGGCTATTCATGATATTTGCCTTTCATGATTCGGATTATGTCCTTCGGCTGCAACTCTTTGGGTGTTGCATCAAATATGGATGGATTCGTCGGGTCTTTGGACCATTGATTCCGAATTTTCCCGGAACATGGTTTTCGCCTTTCGATCTCCTCCAATCTTTTCTGAATATCACTCAAGAGGGTTAGTATTTCCTCTTGTTTGAGTGATATTTTGCTCATCTCCATCGGTAGCTCATACAGCTTGTTGCCGTAATACTCCACCGTCTTTTGAATCTCCCGTAGGTTGACATTTTCGGAAGAATCTGGCTCGATCTTGTGGTAGCTTGGATAAGCTACTCCCGCCTTGTTTTTTGGTTCCATCAATCGTGCGACCAATGGGCCTCGTCTCTGTTTTGTTCAATGGCCGTTCTAGCTGCGGCCATTCTCATGAGATTCTCATGATAAAATTGGATACTCGCGATAATCTCGCGAATAAGCTCGATATCTCCTCCTCGTCGTAGGTTGGTCACGAGGGCTCGATTGTTCCATTTGAGATCGCCTATCAGGCGACTGGTTTCTATCTCCAAATTTTGGAGAGAGTTCCTGTAGTGTACACATCTCGGACAATCGTCCGGATCCATAAACTAAAATGGAGTCTCCTCCCACATGGGTTAATCATAAAATAAATTAAAAATAATATAATTCCTCTATAAAAACCCGCTCTGATACCATTTTCGACAAGGATCTTTTTAAACTGTTTTTGCTTAAAAGTACGTGGCGCTGTCTCACAGTCCAGACCCAGATTACAAAGTAATCTATCGGGCACGAGGAAAGTTTCCAGCCGATATACCATTTAAGCCCAATCTTAAACATGTTTTAGGTATAAATTGTCTTTTTGTCAAAAACCAAATGTTATAGGGGTCAAAGTGCAATAAATTTTATAATGGGGTAATTTTTGAATATCCATACTTTGGCCATGGGAAATTCCAGAAAATTTTGAGAGTTTGTGTATTATGGAGCAGAATCTAAAGGTGGTGTTATAAACCAGAATTTGGTCATAGTTTGTGTATTTAGGGGCAAAATACCCTTTTTTATTGTGTATTTATACCTTTTTGGGCCCTTGTTTTATTTTGTTAACCAAAGCCCTGCAATTATATTTTACAAGCCCAATATGGAATCAACGTGCCAGCCCATATTAAAGTTCGATTATATATTTTCTTTTCTTTATCTTTATTTATTTCTTTGTAAAATTACTAATTATAAAATAGTTAATATGCATATCAAATTAAAGATCACAATAAAAAAATAATTTGACGTATATTTATATAAATATTTTATTTAAAATATAAAAATTATATTTATTATTTAAAAAATTCTCTCTCCTTAATTCTCTCATTTTTATTTTAATTTGTATTTAAATTTCTTATCTTTTTTCTTTTACATTTTCATAATATCGATTTTTATTATTGTAAATTTTTCTTTATTTTTTATTTTTTTCAATAATCAACTCAAATATATTCAATTAAAATTAATTTTTTTTAATTATAATTATAAATATGATAATTGAGTTAGTATCAATTTTATAAAAATAAAAAAACATTTTTCGTGCATTGCATGTAGTGAAAATGCTAGTTATATTAAAAAACCAAGATTTCAAATTGATTTCAAAATTAAGTGGCGATTTTAAAATTATAATAAAATTGAATGTTTTTGTATAAACTATATTTTTTTCTTTTTATTTCCTTTTTCGTTATCTTTTTATTTTTTGTTTTATTTCTTTCTAAGATTATGAAATTCAACTAATTATAAAATATCTTATATATTTTATATAAATATTTGATTTATAATGTAAAACTTATATTTATTTAAAGATTTAAAGTTTTAAAAGAAAATATCTCATCTCTCATCTTTTTTTCAATAAATCTATTTTCTACTCTTTTTCATTTTTCTTTTATTTTTTACATTTTTTTTGTCTTTTCATAATATCAATTTAATTATTGCGTATATTTATTTTATTTTATTTTGATGTGTTAAAAAATGGAAGCTATAGTCCTCATTTGGATGTGTTAAAAAAATGGAAGCTATAGTCCTCGTTTTCAAATTCGGTAACATATAGCCCTCATTTTCAAATTACGTAACATATAGTTCTTTGAAAACACTGAAAGTAATGGTTCTGTTTTAACAATTAGCTCGGATTATCTTGTTGATTTTTGTCATCTGCTCGAAGGAGAAGAGACTCTCGCTTTAATCAATGTAGTAACTCTAGTGTTTGATGCATACTCTGATTCGATAGGGCTAAGTTCTAACACCTTTTACCAAGCATATAGCTTCTATGCATATTTCCTTGAATTATGTATACTCGAGTTGTTGTGATAAAATGGTCATAATTCACTATTTTGTGAAATCAGTGTTGATATTGATGGTTTATTTGCATGTAGCAACCAACACTTTTCTTGGTTGGAGGGAAGGCCTTCTACCATGAAGTAAAGCTAAGTTACCGAGGAACAAAACGTCGCCCTTTTGCCACTTTATTGAAGTATACACGCATGCAAATGCATAGAGTCAGTCGCCCTCTTGTAACTTACTGATTAGTTAGAATTAGTTAGGAGGTTAATCAGCTACAGTTCTGTTATGCCAGCTCAGCATGAGAATAGATTAGTTGTAGTTAGCTTTCTATATATTGTAAAGTGTAAGTTTATCATCTTGAATACAGAAAATATTCTCTCGCACTCCTCTCTTATCTTCTCTCAAATCTGAATTTTCATCTTCTACAGTTTAGATTACTTTTAATACACTTGAATTGGATGCTCTCTTCTTCGATGATCTCTTGGCATCGTTTAACCGCCTCGTCCGGTATTTCACTTGCGTCGGCCATGGTGGCGGAGCTGAGCTCGTTACCGTGCATTCCAACGACGGTGTTGAACCACATCCTCCTTCCTTTTCTTCCCTCGAACACCCTTGTCAAAGGTCTAGGACCTAGTATCGTCTTCATCCCGCCCTCTGCCAGCCATTCCATCTCCATTCCTAATGCCTTACCCCTGCACACGACATTTACTTTGGAGGATTAGCCTTCATAGATAAAAATAGTACTCCCTCCGTCCCACCTCCATAGTCCACTTCACTTTTTCACACATACTAAGAAAATGCAATAAATAGTGTTTTGAGAAAATTCAAATAGTACTTGGAAAATACAAAATGTATGTAATTATTCAATTTTGTCCTTATTTATTCTATGTTTGACTATATTTAAATAATGTTACTTTGGTAAAAAAGGAAATTTAATGCTAACTTAATTTAGAAAGTGGACTATATTGTGGGACATCTAAAAAAGGAATAAGGGACTATGAAGGTGGGACACAGGGAGTAACCAATAGTAACGCTGATCCTTTGTTTACTTTGATGGATTAAAATTTTGGGATATCACAAGATCCTTAATTATTTCTATCATTTAAGCTAATTTTACTTGATTCCTATCTCATTTCAAAGCTGGGATTGAAGTAATCCTACTCTCTAGGATATATAAAAATACTCAATCATGCAAAGTAAACGCTCCCTAAGTGGAGACAATATGACTAGAAAGAACTCGAAATTGCTTACCTCTTTTCCGCTTCTACGCGATCTGAAGTCCCAAATGCATCTTCCCAACCTCGACCTCTCATGGAAGATGTATCGTTTTTGCTTAGGGCCGTGAAGGTGTATCTCAGTCCTTTCCTCTCCATCTCCTCCACCATCTCCGGGTACTCTTCCAACATCCTCTCCGTTACACGGAAGCTAGGCACGATCGGAGTTTCTCCTCCTTCCGGTGGAGGTACTTCACAGAAGAGAATTACCTTCTCCGGGAATTCTTTTATCTGATTAAAATAAAAACCAGCGTGAAACCCTAAAAAAAAAAAAAAAAGATCCATTAATTGAACTCGTGCAATGAAACTCACCAAGACCATCTCATGGTGGTAGTATATGAACTCCGACAGGGGGCCTTCGTTGGCCGTCCAGACCCTCTTGTAGACATGCGTGCGCGGGGCGGGCCCCACGTACCGTATGTCCTCCCACCCGAAGGCCTCGACTACGTCGTTGAACTCGTGGGCATTCTCGACGTGGAAGCCTCGGAGGAGGACGGCACTGTTTTTCACTATCGTCTTCTCGAACCACTCCTTGTTCTCCCTTATGGCCCACAGCAGCCCCTCCACCTCGCCTTCGCCGCCCTCCGGGGGCTGCAGCACTAGCGGGACAGCTTCGCCGTCCACCACCTTCTGCCCTTCGCACCTTCCTACCTTGAAGTATTTGCAGCTCTTCTCCATCAGCATGTAGTAAACGTAGATTGTACAAAAATATGCTTAAAATTATGGATGCACAATTTGATTTTACTTGCAGCAATATTTATATGAATTTGGGAAGATGCTGTTGCATAGCACTTAAACAATGGAATCAGTTGATGATCGGCATCAATTTATATGCTTTCTTGACTTTGTCGACTGTCGTTTCCTACAAATGTATGTTGGCATTCGCTAGCTTTTGGCTTTGTTTGCTTACCTTTGTCCAAGTGTAATCGATGGTTTAAATCTTTGACTCTGCCAATTTAATATTTATTTTTGATCACTTTTGATAAATAGATTATAAATATATATTAGTCTCATTTTAAAAATAAAATAAAAATGTCGTGATCACTGAAAAATGTGCAAATCTTTAATTGCGAAAATTATTTACGATATCCCAACTGCTTTATCTAAGAAAGAGCCTCACATACACCTATATATGTATCATTGTATATATTATACTGGTGGACGTCGCCAACCACCAAATAATTCCTGCGGAATTACCAAAATAAATTAGTATAGTGATAAGCAGGGTCGATCCCACAGAGAGCAGGTAAAATCATTCAATCCCCTAAAATCTATAATTTTGGTGATGCCACCACGCCTTAAATTTAAGAGAAGTTAATTAAACTAAGAATGCAGAATTAAATCAAATAAAATACGCTTGAAGTAAATATATGAAAAGGGTAATTCGGCTCAAATAAATCCACTCTAATTCAACTCTAATCCTCGACGCAATAATTAATCAATCCCTATCAACCAACCAGTTATAGGATACCGTAAAACGCAACGGACGTACCCCAATTCCTACTTACGGTGTCGATAAACAGCTGGAGACGCCAGACCTGCTTATTTCCCTTATTAAAATATAACCTAGCTGGAGACGCCAGACCTAAATTTAATATTCTAATAGCATTAAGATGAAGGAACCCAATTTATATCAATTATCCTAGATACGCCAGTAATAATTAATATACCAATTAATTCCCCCTACGAACACGGTAGTTGTATCACTAATTAGTCCAATTCCAACAATTACGGATTGGCAGGAACTAATTGACTGTAATCCAATTTAATCTAAGTTGATCAGGCTTAAATAAAATCAGAATTATCTTGGAACCTAGGAGTTAATCGGAATCAATAGGAATCAATTTTAAACCAATTAGGTCTCATAGATCATTAAATTAGAGTTTCATTATTCTCGCCGAATTAAAAGAATTAGCTACTCATGCTTAAAATAAAAACAATCAAATAAATAAAATAAAACATAATAAATAATAAAAGCAAATTAACGAAAATAATTTTGCAAGAAATTAAATCAAACTTGAACCAAATTGAAGAGAATTCGTCTGCCTCGATCCAAGTTCCAGCCGCTATGATAATTGAATGAACAAGAATTAAAAACTAAAGCTAAACTATGGAATCAACTGCCAAACACGTAAACACAAATTGCATGGAAGAAAAGATTGCATGGAATAAGAAAAAGTCAACTTATGATACTAAGAAATCAAAAAGTGCGGCTGCAGTAAAAGTTGTGAATGTCTCATGTAAAGTTAAACCTAAAACTAATATATATATATATCCCTAACTATGCGGCCCTAACACCAAAATAAGGAAATAAATCCCTAACTATGCCGTTTAAACCAAAATAACATGGGCTTCGGCCCTAAACTTAATTAATACTCAAAATAAAATAAAATTAAGAGTTTTGGGCTTCCTAAAAAATATAACAAGTAAATTAAAAGCCCAATCTCTACTTTCTTCCATCTTCACGTCAAATCCCATCGCAAATTCTTCTTTCTCCACTTTCTTCCAATTAGCAGCTCTATCTCCAATTCTTCTCATTCCTGCGCCAAAACATAGCAAAACATGTAATATCACATGAAACCACGACAAAACACACACTAAACTAGGTAGCTAAAATACACACATCAAATCCCCTCACACTTAGATCATACTTGTCCTCAAGTATGAAATAAGAGAAGAATTAATGGTGAAATTCAGCCCCTAGAAGCAACTCCCTTCCTTGACACGAAGACTCTAGAAACGAAAGAATGGAAAACAGACACAACAACACACGCAAAGAACAGGAAAGTAGAAAGGGAAATGAGACAAGACACGAACAAACTAAACGACTAGCCAAGCAACATCAAAGCATCAGGAATGCAACAGTCTATCAAATCGAATCATGCAATTCACCATCACTTCCCAACTCTCGAACTAAAAACATGAACCTCCAAAATGTGTTTTCATCATCAATCTAGTCCAAATTAGGCAACAATGAGTGCAACTCTCACGCTCATTCAATCTCTCCATAAGATAAGGTAATTCTCACACAAGAAGAAACTCCAATTAGTCATGATATTTCGCAGTCACATTATGGCTCAAAAAGGTCTTTCTTATTTGGTTGTAATGAGGCTAAGGACTATCAATGATGTAGGCAAGATCCTAGGGTCCTAAGCTCAAACATTGAAGATCAAATATCGTGCATGCTCGAATCAAATCACACCCAAAGAATTCTAAACATATGAGGAGCAACTTCCAACTCAACTATTGGCAACAACCATCAAACAACTCAATGCATGTATACTCATTCAACCTTGGTGCAACCTTTATTTTCTCTCTTTTTTCTGTTTTTTTTTTTTTCTTCTTCTTCTTCTTTTTTTCTTTTTTTTTTTCTGCACCACTTCATTAAAACAATACAATCATGCAAAGAGTACATCAAAACAATCTGCCCAACTGTCAATCATCATCCTCTGTTCGGCCAAACAGACCATCTGTCCTAGATTCAGAATGTAATTTCGGCTCAGGTTCTGTTTGGGCAAACAAGCATCCTTATGCACATTCCTCAAAATTTCACTTAAGATGTAATTCAATTCTAACATGCACAATGGGACCAAAGAGAAGGTTCACAAAAAAAAAATAGGCCTTAGCTATATATATATATAGTGACTAATATGAACAATTACGGCAAGGCTCAAACATGGCTCACTAGGGGTTAGTGTACGGGTAGGAAATCAAAAGCAGGCCAAACGGCTACCCTAGTGCCTCTTATCATTCACCACATATGACACACTTAATATCACGACTTCATGGATCTTCAAATCTCTCAAAACAAAAATTAGTAGAGAGTGCTCTACTCTATTAAGCTCAATACCTCACTTATGTGTAGTTTAGATTCACTCATCAACCTTATTTTGTCATTCCAGACATCATGTAATCAAAACACACATTGTCAATCACAAGCTCTCAATTCTTAAGTCGGGAAAGATCAAGTTATCACACATATTCAATCTAACATCATGCTCCAACAACTGAACTTATCAATTACTTTGGCTAGAAGACTCACAAGACTCAACATAAACTGACTCAACAAGCAAAGACTCAACAACGCCCCCCCTCACACTTAAATTTTGCTTGCCCTCAAGCAAAACAAAATAAAGCATAAGTAAAGGGCAACGAAAAACACAGAACAACACTCAAAACAGAAAAGCTAACACAAGAACAACAAAAATAAAAGGAAAAAGGAAGGGAATCACCGCGCGCGCTGCCGCCGCAGCTCCTGTCTGATCGTGGCGCTCAGGTTGGCTATGCTCTCCTGCAATGTTGCTACGTGCCCGTCCATCCTCGCCAACTGCTGAAATAGAAGAAAGCTTTCAACACTTAGCCAAATTTTTACCACTCAACCTCAAAAATTCGAGCCTCTCTCATTTTTTTTTTTAAGAAAATTGAAATAAAACGAAACTTAAAAACTAATTAAGGAAGACTAAGAACTGAAAAGAAAACTAAACTAAAACGGGAATTAAAGAAAGGAAAGAACAAAATGGAAAATTAAAAGGGAAAGAAAGTCGGGTTGCCTCCCGATAAGCGCCATTTTTTAACGTCGTCAGCTCGACTTCCAACTTTGCTCACAAAACCTTCAGAGGTAGGAGTGAAATTTCTTCCACGTCTACCACAGGTGATGTATCATAATACGGCTTCAATCGATGGCCATTGACGGTAAACGTCTTCGCCGTATCCAAACTGCGAATCTCAAATGCTCCGTTTGGGCAAACAGACTGTATAACGAAGGGGCCAATCCACTTCGTCTTCAATTTCCCGGGCATCAATCGTAGCTTTGATTGGAACAACAGCACCCTTTGGCCGACTTCAAATGTCTTTCCTCGCAGATTCTTGTCGTGCCACATCTTGGTGCGATCCTTGTACCACGCCGATGCGTCATAAGCTTCAAGACGAAGCTTTTCCAACTCTTGAAGTTGAAATCTCCTCTCCTCCTCACACTTGGGTGATTGCATGTTCACTTTCTTGATTGCCCAATATGCTCTATGCTCCAATCCAACAGGTAAGTGACACATCTTCCCAAAAATCAAGCGATAAGGTGACATGCCAATGGGAGTTTTGTAGGCCGTTCGGTAAGCCCACAATGCATCGTCAAGCCTTGAACTCCAATCCTTCCTTGACGGATTCACCGTCTTCTCCAAGATTTGCTTTATCTCCCGATTAGAAACTTCGGCTTGCCCGTTTGTTTGAGGATGATAGGGAGTAGCCAATCTATGTTGAACTCCATACTTCCGCATCAAAGCTTCAATCGTGCGGTTGCAAAAATGAGTCCCTTGATCGCTTATCACTGCTCGCGGCACTCCATACCTTGTAAAAATATGAGACTTCAAGAACGCAGCGACCACCTTGGAGTCATTCGTTCTGGTGGCTTTCGCTTCTACCCATTTCGAGACATAGTCGACGGCGAGCAATATGTAGAGATTCCCAAATGAACTCGGAAACGGCCCCATAAAATCCATCCCCCACACATCGAATACCTCACAAAAAATCAGCGGAACTTGAGGCATCTCATCTCGTTTGGAAATACTCCCGGTCAGTTGACATCTCCCACAGCTTTTGCAAAACAAGTAAGCACTTCTATTCAATGTAGGCCAGAAGAATCCTGAATCGAGCACCTTCCGAGCTGTCCTCTTTGGGCCAAAATGTCCTCCACAAGCGAGAGAATGGCAGTGCAAGAGAATTTCCTGTTGTTCCGCCTCGGGAATGCATCGGCGTATAACTTGATCAGCTCCAACTTTCCACAAGTATGGCTCATCCCAGAAATAATACTTACACTCACTTCTTAGTTTCATCCGCTGTGCTTTTGTGAACAAAGGTGGAAATTGTCCAGCTGTCAAGTAATTGACGATATCGGCAAACCAAGGTTCGAGATTACCCTTGACAACGACTGAACGTGCTGCTGGCTCGGACAGAGGGCTCTGTTTGGGCAAACAGACAGCCGAACAGGTCTGGATAGCATAAAGATGCTCTTCTGGGAAAGCTTCGTTGATAGGGCTCTCATCTTCCCCTTGCTGGACTAAACGACTTAAATGGTCAGCCACATGATTCTCCGCTCCCCTCTTATCCCGAATCTCCCAATCATACTCCTGCAACAAAAGAATCCATCTAATCAAACGTGGTTTAGACTCCTTCTTTGATAGTAGAAACTTCAATGCGGCATGGTCCGTGTAGACAATTATTTTCGCCCCCAAAAGATATGAACGGAATTTTTCAAAGGCAAAAATAATCGCCAACATCTCTTTTTCTGTTGTTGCATAGTTGTATTGGGCGGGATTCAACGTCTTTGAAGCGTAATAAATTACATGGCTCTCCTTCCCCATCTTTTGTCCAAGCACCGCACCCACATCATGGTCACTAGCGTCGCACATGAGCTCAAAAGGAAGGCTCCAGTCAGGTGGTTGCATAATCGGAGCCGTGGTCAACTTGGTTTTCAACAAGTCAAACGCCTGCTTGCAGTCGTCTGTTAGGGCAAACGGAACATCATTCTGCAGCAGATGTGTCAATGGTTGTGCGATCTTTGCGAAATCCTTGATGAATCGTCTGTAGAATCCAGCGTGACCAAGAAAACCTCGAATCTCCTTCACATTTGTAGGGTATGGCAGCTTCGCTATCAAATCCACCTTTGCCTTGTCCACTTGAATCCCCCTTTCTGAAACAACATGGCCTAAAACGATGCCCTCCTTGACCATAAAATGACACTTTTCAAAATTCAAGATCAGATTCTTCTCTACACAACGTGTCAAAACCTTCTCCAAGTTGTCAAGGCAGCCCTCAAACGATGCTCCATAAACTGTAAAATCGTTCATAAAGATCTCGATGCTCTTCTCGATCAAATCAGAAAAAATACTCATCATACATCTTTGGAAAGTGCCAGGTGCATTGCACAATCCAAACGGCATCCTCTTGCAAGCATATGTTCCAAACGGGCAGGTGAAGGTAGTCTTCTCTTGATCTTCTTGGTTGACATGAATTTGAAAATAGCCACTATATCCATCCAGGAAGCAAAAGAATGATTGTCCAGCCAGGCGCTCCAACATCTGATCAATGAATGGTAGAGGAAAATGGTCCTTGCGAGTGGCTGCATTTAACTTCCGATAATCGATGCACATCCTCCATCCAGTAACAAGACGCATCGGCACCAACTCATTCTTCTCATTCTCAACCACTTGCAATCCCGACTTCTTTGGAACCATGTGAATCGGGCTCACCCACTTGCTGTCAGAGATAGGATAAATGATTCCCAAAGCGAGAAGCTTTAGAATCTCCTTAAGCACGATCTCCCTCATGTTCGGATTCAACTTCCTCTGCGGATCTCTAACAGGCTTAGCATCCGGCTCCATCAAGATGTAATGTTGACATACATCAGGACTTATACCAGTGATGTCCGCCAATGTCCACCCAATAGCCTTCTTGTGCTTCTTAAGCACGGTGATCAACTGTTGCTCCTGGCTTGCGGTCAGATCGCTGCTAATGATGACTGGAAGAGTATCGGCATCCCCCAAGTAGACATACTTCAGATTCTGAGGTAGAGGCTTGAGCTCCAGTTCAGGTGGCTTCTCATCGGATCTTAGTGGTCTGTCGTATGGTGTCTGTTTGGGCAAACAGAACTGGCTTCCCGAACTGACCACCTCCGGTTGTGCATAAAGAGACATGATGGCCTCCTTGACCTTTGCATCGTTCATCCCTTGAGCATCAAAATCTGTCCAACTCTTGATCATAGTGAGCTCCAACTTATCCTGCATGAATTCGGTCTCAAGAAATTCTTGGACGAGAGGGTCAATCACATCAATAGAATAAGCATTTTCAGCATCATTCGGAGTTTTCATGGCATCATCCATACTAAAAGTGTATTTCTCCCCATGATAATCCAGACAAATCGTGCCATTACTAACATCTATGATTGACTTTGCAGTTCTTAGGAACGGACGACCTAAAAGGACTCCCGTTGAACCCTTAGATTGCACTCCACTCATCCTCACCACATAGAAATCGGCAGGATAAACAAAATTATTCACACTCACAAGAACATTCTCAAGCAAACCCTCGGGATAAACACAAGACCTATCGGCTAACTGGATGACCACTCTAGTATCTACCAATTCTACACCCGACAATCTATTATAAACAGTGAGAGGCATAACATTGATAGACGCTCCTAAGTCACACATAGCATGCTCGATCCTAGTATCACCAATGTAAATGGGAAGAGAAAACATACCAGGATCTTTGCATTTGGCGGGCAACTCCTTCTTGAGTGCAGCTGAAACGTTCTCGCCCATCACAATCTTTCCAGTTGCCTTGGACTTTCCAGCTATGAAGTCCTTCACAAATTTCCCAAAAGGAGGAATTTTCAGTGCTTGCAAGAATGGAAGATTCACTTCAAGTTTGCCGAAGATCTTCACAAAATCGATGAGCTCCTCTTCCGGCTTCTTCCTCGCCAACCTTCCTGGAAAGGGGACTGATGTTGCAGCCTTGGGATCATGTAAGCTCAACGGTTTAGAGACCTTGGTCTGCTCCTCTTCGTTGGATTCAAGTGCTGCTCATTTCCCCTTCTGCTCAGCTGTCGGCCCCTTGCTCTGTTTGGCCAAACGGGGCTGTTCTGCCTGCTGAACGACTGAATCCTTTGTGCCAACAGAATGCTCGAATTCCTCCACACGAAATTCGACTCCAGAATCTACCTGCGGTCCATCTTGAGAGTTCTGGGGTGTCGGTCCGTCCAACTCTGTACCGCTCCTCAAGGTGATCTTGTTGACATTCTCCTTGGGATTCACATGAACTTGAGATGGCAAAGCTCTATTATTTCCCTTAAGCTGATTCATGGATGTGGCGAGTTGAGACATCTGACGGGATAGTCCTTCGATTTGCACCTTCTGCTCGGCTTGAGATTGTTGAAGCTGTTGCACATTATTTTTGCAGAAATTGCTGGTTGCCAATCAAATCCGCCATCATCTCCTCAAGTGACTTGCCTTGCTTCTCGGAAGGATGTTGCTGAGCTTGTGGAGCTTGATACCCTGTCCTTTGATGTGGAGGACGGTAGTTTTGCTGTGGCTGCTGCATCGTTGGTGGTTGCTTCTGTTCGGGATCTCTCCATCGGAAATTGGGATGATTTCTCCATGGAGCATTGTGATTGTTCGCGTACTGGTCCCGTTTGGGCAAATGGAGCAGTGGCGCGTCACAGCTATAAAAATTGTGGGAAGAATTTGCATGGGCTTGATACTCTTCCTCACCCCCTGTGCATTGCAAACTCGTGTGGCCTGAATTACCGCATGCTCCACATGGCTTTTCTATCGGTTGTCCAGCGGTTGCAACCTTCTCCACCACAGTACTCAACATTCTCTCCAATTTCCCCATCCTTGCTTCGAACTTCTCCTCAAAATCTGATGAACTAGCTTGAGCAGCTTTCTTGAGCAGTTGGATGCGCGGCTCCTCATATTCCCTCGTGGCTTCCACCAAGTGTTGAATTAATCTTTTGGCTTCACTCACCGTGTTTTGGGAAAATCCCCCTCCACTTGCTGAGTTCACCAAATTCTTAGTGTCAACGATCATCCCTTGGTAGAAATACTGCAACAAGTCACCCTCAGAAAACTTGTGGTTTGGGCAACTATCCACCAATCTCCTAAATCTGGTCCAGTCACTACTAAAAAAAACGCTCATACGTAACGGTAAATTTCCGTTATGTATGTACCAAAACTACCGTTGTATATAGTGGTGTTATGTATGAGGGCGCTCATACATAATGGTAATATACCGTTACATATACTATGAATACATAACGGTTTATCGGATATCCATAACACACGCAAAACCGTTGTGTATAATACTCATACATACGTTTTTTTATCGTTATGAAATTTATTTTTCCGTTATAAAATATATTTCGTAGAGATTGTATTGGTATTATATATATACAACGCTTTTTTGTACTTCACATAACGGTTATTTCCGTTATCTTTGGTATCAATTGTAACAGTGTTTTACCGTTATGAATTTATATTATTCGTTGTGTAATTAGATTATAAATAACAGTGTTTATACATATTAGAAACGGCAATGAGAACCGTTATGTATTCTCAGTTATAAAATTAACCATATTTTCATGGTTTTTTTTATTTTTTTTGCCTGTTTTTTGTAATTTCCTAATTATAATTCATACAAATATACAATATTCTCAAATAATACAATCCAAAACATATTATATATAAAATAACTTAAACTTCCATACATTGTAGCTTCAAAGTACCTAAAGTAGTCATGTAATTTACATCCAAACAATATTAACAAAAAAATGGTGTTCAACACTTGCTTCACCAAATTCTTACATTTTTTCCAAATGGGGTCAATGTTTGATCTCCTATCTAGGATGCCAAATATGGAAGCAGTTGCACTCTTGGCCTTGCTCGAGTCCGGGGCAAACGTGCTACATTGGGATACAGCAACTGCTGTCATGTTTATAGCAAAGAAAACCTGCACGTACGCTACACTACATAACTATATTCATCAGCCTTTATATAAACCGCTTACTTAGTTGTCTACTTACACGAAACACATCTTCAAATGTAGTTTTCCCAGACTCAACAAGTCGAGCTGCTGCATAAAATGTTGTGGCGTAAGCGAAGAATAACAAGGCTAAAGATAGGCCAAAACCGGTGCCACTAATCAATCCTTGCTTTATCCCCATCTTCACTGGCCCTTCACACTTGTTCCTGTATATCTCCATAACCTTTTCCTCTGCGCAGTAGGAAGCCACGGTTCTTATTGTTCCAACAGCATCATTAGCCACCTGACTTGCTTCTTCATACATCACCTAATCAAGAATTAAAACCAAAACAAGCTTGAGAGAGAGTTTCTTAAGTTGTTGATGAGTTAGGCTATACATTTGCATCAGCGCTGAATCCCATCATGAATTTGAGCTGCACTTATCCATTCAACGCAATTAGAGGCACCAACGCTATACATTTGCATCAGCGCTGAATCCCATCATGTAATATCACATGAAACCACGGCGAAACGCACACTAAACTATGTAGCTAAAATACACACATCAAATCCCCTCACACTTAGATCATACTTGTCCTCAATTAGATCATACTATTAGAATTAGGTTTGACTTTTGATTAGATTTTGGACACACACTTATTTCCTTAAGTTTTAGGCAGACGTTTTTTTCTTTAAGAATTCCTTGCAAAATTTTCCTTTCATGCAATTTCCGATTCTATGCGATTTTAGTCATTCAATTCTATAGTTTTCATTAGCTTAATTCTTGTTCTTCTATTTGTTCAACTTGCGGCTGGATTGAGTTCGAAGGAGCAGACGAGTTCTTCAATTTGGTTCAAGTTTAATTTAATTTCCTGCAATTTATTTATTAGTCTTGTTCGTTTATTTTAATTATATTTATTTGATTGTTTTTATTTTAAGCATGAGTAGCTAAACCTTTTAATTCGGCGAAAATAATGAAACTCTAATTTAATTATCTGTGAGACCTAATTGGTTTAAAATTGATTCCTATTGATTCCGATTAATTCCTAGGTTCCAAGATAATTCTGATTTTATTTAAGCCTGATCAACTTAAGTTTAATTGGATTACAGTCAATTAGTTCCTGTCAATCCGTAATTGTTGGAATAGGGCTGATTAGTGATAAAACTACCATGTTCGTAGTAGGAATTAATTGGTATATTAATTATTACTAGCGTATCTAGGATAATTGATATAAATTGGGTTCCTTCATCTTAATGCTATTAGAATATTAAATCTAAGACTGGCGTATCCAGCTAGGTTATATTTTAATAAGGGAAATAAGCATGTCTGGCGTCTCCAGCTGTTTATCGACACAATAAGTAGGAATTGGGGTACGTCCGTTGCATTTCACGGTATCCTATAACTGGTTGGTTGATAGGGATTAATTAATTATTGCGTCAAGGATCAGAGTTGAATTAGAGTGGATTTATTTGAGCCGAATTACCCTTTTTATTGATTTACTTCAAGCATATTTTATTTAATTATTTCTGCGTTCTTAGTTTAATTAACTCCTCTTAAATTTAAGGCGTGGTGGCATCACCGTTTTTATAGATTTAGGGATTTGAATGAATTTTAACTGCTCTCTGTGGGATCGACCCTGCTTACCATTGTATTAATTTATTTTGGTAATTCCGCAGGAATTATTTTGGTGGTTGGCGACGTCCACCAAATTGGCGCCGTTGCCGGGGAGCGGTGTTAATTAATTCTTTTCCCTTTGTCTATTTTTCTTTTTTTTATTTTCTTTGTTTATGAGCAGATCGTCCAAGCCGAACCTCCTCTACGATAGTGAAATTGAGAAGACCGCGAAGAAGTTAAGGAAGGAGGCGAAGGCGAGGAAGCTACTGGATCTGCTGGATTCGCAGGCTGACCTTCCCATTCGACCAGAACAGTTCGTCGAGAAGAAGCCCGGTACTGTCGCTGCGGAAGAGGTTCTGTTTGCCCAAACAGACCACGACTCGGAGACAGAATCAGACTGTGAAGAAGAAACCGACTCAATTTCGGTTGCAAGTACTGAGAGTGACATGGCTGACGATCCGAGACTGTGCGATCTCTCCAGCCACGAAGCTGATGACCCCCCAACTCCGATCCGGATGCCGACGGCTGCTACTGCTATAGAAATTAAGCTTGGATTGCTTAATGTTCTTCCTAAGTACTACGGGAAGAGAGGAGAAGATCCATATAATTTCCTGAGCGAATTCATCAAGAACAGAAGCGCCCCACTGATGTAACGGAGGAACACTTCAGATTAGCTGCTTTTCCCTTCACCATGACAGCAGAGGCGAACTCTTGGTTCGCGAGTCTCCCACCGTATTCTATCACTACATGGGCGGAGATGAAAAAGCTATTCCTGGAGCACTTTTTCCCTCCCACCAAGACGAATGCGCTAAAGAAGGAGATCAGTGGTGCAAAGCAGGAGTACGATGAGTCATTAAGCGCCTACTGGACCAGATTTAGAAGATTGGTGGATAGTTGCCCAAACCACAAGTTTTCTGAGGGTGACTTGTTGCAGTATTTCTACCAAGGGATGACCGTTGACACTAAGAATTTGGTGAACTCAGCAAGTGGAGGGGGATTTTCCCAAAACACGGTGAGTGAAGCCAAAAGATTAATTCAACACTTGGTGGAAGCTACGAGGGAATATGAGGAGCCGCGCATCCAACTGCTCAAGAAAGCTGCTCAAGCTAGTTCATCAGATTTTGAGGAGAAGTTCGAAGCAAGGATGGGGAAATTGGAGAGAATGTTGAGTACTGTGGTGGAGAAGGTTGCAACCGCTGGACAACCGACAAAAAAGCCATGTGGAGCATGCGGTAATTCAGGCCACACGAGCTTGCAATGCACAGGGGATGAGGAAGAATATCAAGCCCAAGCGAATTCTTCCCACAATTTTTACAGCTGTGACGCGCCACTGCCCCATTCGCCCAAACGGGACCAGTACGCGAATAATCACAATGCTCCATGGCGAAACCATCCCAATTTTCGATGGAGAGATCCCGAGCCGAAGCAGCCACCAGCGATGCAGCAAAACTACCGTCCTCCACATCAAAGGATGGGGTATCAAGCTCCACAAGCTCAGCAACATCCTCCCGAGAAGCAAGGCAAGTCACTTGAGGAGATGATGGCGGATTTGATAGGCAACCAACAATTTCTGCAAAATAATGTGCAACAGCTTCAACAATCTCAAGCCGAGCAGAAGGTGCAGATTGAGGGGTTGGCTCGTCAAGTGTCTCAACTCGCAACTTTCGTGAATCAACTCAAGGGCCATCAAGGCAAATTGCCATCGCAAGTCCAAGTGAATCCTCAGGAAAGTGTGAACTTGATCACCTTGAGAAGTGGCAAAGAATTGGATGAACCACCAATCAAGAAAGTGGAAAAAGCTCGAGAAGGCGAATCTGGCGAGAGCAACTGTTTGCCCAAACAGAACGATTCTGAAGAACTAGTGCTCACTGGAGGTCAATCTGGAAATACGTCTCGTTTGCCCAAACAGGACAGTGAGTCCGAAGTTGTGCAGAAAGGAAGGGAGGCAGAACGAGAAAGTGTTGAAGATGATTCGACCAAGGAGGAACCAATACTGAGCCTCCGCGATCCTAAGCTTGTGCCACCAGTACCTTTCCCAAGAAGGTTAGCAAGGAAGAAGCCTGAGGAAGAGATCAATGACTTCATGAAGATATTTGGAAAGTTGGAGATTAATCTTCCTTTCCTCCAAGCACTCAAACTCCCTCATCTGAGCAAGTTTTTGAAGGACTTCATCGATGGAAAGTCTAAGAAATCTGGAAAGATTGTGATGGGCGAGAACGTGTCAGCAGTGATACGAAAAGAGTTGCCGCCCAAATGCAAGGATCCAGGTATGTTTTCTCTGCCATGTTTCATCGGTGATACTAAGATTGAGCATGCTATGTGTGATCTAGGAGCTTCTATTAATGTCATGCCCTTAGCTGTTTATAATAACCTAATTGGTGTGAAGTTGGTGGCTACTAAGGTGGTGATTCAGTTGGTTGATGGGTCACGTGTTCATCCTGAGGGTCTTCTAGAGAATGTTCTTGTAAAGGTGCATGATTTTGTTTATCCTGCTGACTTTTATGTGGTGAAAATGAGTGGTATGCAGTCGAAAGAGTCAGCCGGTGTTCTGTTAGGTCGTCCTTTCTTAAGGACCACTAAGGCAGTCATTGATGTTTATAGTGGTACTATTTGTTTGGATTATCATGGAGAGAAGTTCACTTTCAATATTGATGATACCATGAAAATTCCTTGTTAAAACTGTTTGTGCCACTAACATTACTGACCCTTCTGTCCAAGAACATCTTGAGACTAAATCTGTGCAGGACAAGTTGGAACCGACCTTGATCAAAAGGGCAACTGGCCTTGATGCTCGTGGGATGAACAATGAAGAAGTCAAAGAGTCTACCAAGTCTCTTCATGCCCACCCAAAATTGGCAGATTCTAGAAACACGTTCTGTTTGCCCAAACAGGACAAAATTCTTCATGATGACCCAAAATTCACAGGTTCTGGACATACGGTTCGTTTGCCCAGACGGAAGCCACGTTATAGAACTCTGCATTTTAATGTGGAACCACCCGACTTAAAAGATAAGTGTGAGGAGGAGCTCCGTTTGGAAGCCTATAATACCAACATGGGGTATGCAGATCTAATAGCGATAGCTTATCACAAGCATCGATTCTGGAGAACATTTGAAGTCGGTGAAAAGGTTCGATTCATGCTTGGAAGGCAATGGATAGGTCCTTTTGAGATACAGTCTGTTTGGCCAGGCGGACCAGTGGAGATTAAGAGTTTAGCTACGGCAAAGACGTTTGTAGTCAACTATCACAAGTTGGAGCCATATTGCGATGCATCTCATATGACAACAGTGGAAGAAATTCCATTGTCACCTCAGACGAGATTCTGATTGCATCAATAGTCTAGCCAAAGACTTTAAATAATGGCGCTTATCGGGAGGCAACCCGATTTTCTTTCCCTTTTATTTTCCTGTTTTGCCTTTCTCTTCCTTTATTTTTGTTTCGTTCAGTTTTCCTTTCAGTTTCTTAGTTTCACTTCCTTAATTTTAATTTTTGTTATGTTTTAGTAAAAAAAAAAAAAAAAAATGTGGCAGCCCTACAAGAGAGCATTGCGAACTTGAGCGCCACCATTCGACATGAGATGAGGCGGCAGCGCACACGGTGACTTCCTTCCTTTTCTTGTTTTGTTTCGCATGTTTTTTTTTTGTGTTGTCTTTGTGTTTTTCGTTTAGTTGTGTGTTTCGTGTGCTTCCCTTCTTATGCTTTATTTTGTTTGCTTGAGGGCAAGCAAAATCTAAGTGTGAGGGGGGGCGTCTTTGAGTTTTTGTTTGTTGAGTCAGTTCATGTTGAGTTCTGTGAGCCTTCTGGCCAAGTAATTGATAAGTTTAGTTGTCGGAACATGCTGTTAGATTTGAATATGTGTGATAACTTGATCTTTTCTATTTAAGAATTGAGAACTTGTGATTGACAGTGTGTGTTTTTATTAAATGATGTTTGGAATGACAAAATAAGGGCGATGAGTGAATCTAAACTACACATAAGTGAGGTATTGAGCCTAATAGAGTAGAGCACCCTCTACTATTTTTTGTTTTGAGAGATTTGATGATCCATGAAGTCGTGATATTAAGTGTGTCATATGTAGTGAATGATAAGAGGCACTAGGGTAGCCGTTTGGCCTGCTTTTGAATTCCTACCCGTACACTAACCCCTAGTGAGCCATGTTTGAGCCTTGCCGTGATTGTTCATATTAGTCACTATATATATATAGCCAAGGCCTGTTTTTTGTGAACCTTCTCTTTGGCCCTATTGTGCATGTTAGAATTGAATTACATCCTAATTGAATTTTTGAGGAAAGTGCATAAAGATGCTTGTTTGCCCAAACAGAACCCGAGCTAAAACCACATTCTGAATCTAGACAGATGGTCTGTTTGGCCAAACAGAGGATGATGTTGACAGTTGGGCAGATTGTTTTTGATGTACTCTATGCATGATTGTGTTGTTTAATGAAGTGGTGCAGAAAAAAAAAGGAAAAAAAAAGAAGAGAAAAACAGAAAAAGAAAAAAAAGAAAAAAAGAGAGAAAATAAAGGTTGCACCAAGGTTGAATTAGTATACATGCATTGAGTTGTTTGATGGTTGTTGCCCATAGTTGAGTTGGAAGTTGCTTTTCATATGTTCAGAATTCTTTTGGTGTGATTTGATTCGAGCATGCACAATATTTGATCTTCAATGTTTGAGCTTAGGACCCCTAGGATCTTGCCTACATCATTGATAGTCCTTAGCCCCATTACAACCAAAGAAGAAAGACCTTTTTGAGCCATAACGTGACTGCGAAATATCATGACTAATTGGAGTTTCTTCTTGTGTGAGAATTACCTTATCTTATGGAGAGATTGAATGAGCGTGAGAGTTGCACTCATTGTTGCCTAATTTGGACTAGATTGATAATGAAAACACATTTGGGAGGTTCATGTTCTTAGTTCGAGAGTTGGGAAGTGATGGTGAATTGCATGATTCGATTTGATAGACTGTTGCGTTCCTGATGCTTTGATGTTGCTTGGCTAGTCGTTTGGTTTGTTCGTGTCTTGTCTCGTTTTCCTTTCTACTTTCATGTTCTTTGCGTGTGTAGTTGTGTCTGTTTTCAGTTCTTTCGTTTCTAGAGTCTTCGTGTCAAGGAAGGGAGTTGCTTCTAGGGGCTGAATTTCACCATTGATTCTTCTCTTATTTCATACTTGAGGACAAGTATGATCTAAGTGTGAGGGGATTTGATGTGTGTATTTTAGCTACATAGTTTAGTGTGCGTTTCGCCGTGGTTTCATGTGATATTACATGTTCTGCTATGTTTTGGCGCAGGAATGAGAAGAATTGGAGATGGAGCTGCTAATTGGAAGAAAGTGGAGAAAGACGAGTTTGCGATGGGATTCGATGTGAAGATGGAAGAAAGTATAGATTTGGCTTTTAATTACTTGTTATATTTTTATGAAGCTCAAAACTCTTAGTTTTATTTTATTTTGGATGTTAATTTGGTAAAAGGGCCGAAGCCCATCTTACTAGGGAATAGCGGCATTTAGGGATTTAATCCCCTATATATATTTGTTTTAGACTAGGAAGCCGCATAGTTAGTTTTTGATTAGGAAATTAGCATTAGGTTTGTTTTTGCTTTCATGAGACAGCCGCACTTTTAGACTATTAGAATTAGGTTTGACTTTTGATTAGATTTTGGACACACACTTATTTCCTTAAGTTTTAGGCAGACGTTTTTTTCTTTAAGAATTCCTTGCAAAATTTTCCTTTCATGCAATTTCCGATTCTATGCGATTTTAGTCATTCAATTCTATAGTTTTCATTAGCTTAATTCTTGTTCTTCTATTTGTTCAACTTGCGGCTGGATTGAGTTCGAAGGAGCAGACGAGTTCTTCAATTTGGTTCAAGTTTAATTTAATTTCCTGCAATTTATTTATTAGTCTTGTTCGTTTATTTTAATTATATTTATTTGATTGTTTTTATTTTAAGCATGAGTAGCTAAACCTTTTAATTCGGCGAAAATAATGAAACTCTAATTTAATTATCTGTGAGACCTAATTGGTTTAAAATTGATTCCTATTGATTCCGATTAATTCCTAGGTTCCAAGATAATTCTGATTTTATTTAAGCCTGATCAACTTAAGTTTAATTGGATTACAGTCAATTAGTTCCTGCCAATCCGTAATTGTTGGAATAGGGCTGATTAGTGATAAAACTACCATGTTCGTAGTAGGAATTAATTGGTATATTAATTATTACTAGCGTATCTAGGATAATTGATATAAATTGGGTTCCTTCATCTTAATGCTATTAGAATATTAAATCTAAGACTGGCGTATCCAGCTAGGTTATATTTTAATAAGGGAAATAAGCAGGTCTGGCGTCTCCAGCTGTTTATCGACACAGTAAGTAGGAATTGGGGTACGTTCGTTGCATTTCACGGTATCCTATAACTGGTTGATTGATAGGGATTAATTAATTATTGCGTCAAGGATCAGAGTTGAATTAGAGTGGATTTATTTGAGCCGAATTACCCTTTTTATTGATTTACTTCAAGCATATTTTATTTAATTATTTCTGCGTTCTTAGTTTAATTAACTCCTCTTAAATTTAAGGCGTGGTGGCATCACCGTTTTTATAGATTTAGGGATTTGAATGAATTTTAACTGCTCTTTGTGGAATCGACCCTGCTTACCATTGTATTAATTTATTTTGGTAATTCCGCAGGAATTATTTTGGTGGTTGGCGACGTCCACCAAAGGCCAACATAACTATTTCCCCAGTTCCATAGCCCACAAGATGTTGATTATGTTTTCCTACATTATCTATCATCTTATTCACATGACGTGGCAGAAACTGGAACCCTGCATAACATTATCATTTAAGTGGTAAACTCCAAGAATCTAAGCATTACATTATTCACATTCTCTATTAATTAGCCAGACAGATAGATGCAAAAGACATAGCACCACAGGAAACAAGATACAAAATTTGGGTGAATGTACCAGAAAAATAACTTAGGCAAAAGCAAGCACAGCTACGAAATGGCCGTTTCAATTTTACAAAAAGCCCTATATCCCACCATAATCAATCGACTTAAAAAATTAAGATGCATAAACCTAATTTGTCGAGACATACCGGGAACATGTCGAGCTAAGTCAGTAAGAGCAGAGGAATCAATATCATTTGCTTTGAATTTGAGAGGAATGTTGTCGGGAAGAACAATAAGGTCGAGCTTTTTAGATGACGACATATGTAAATCGAGAGGTCGAGCAATATTTACCAGAGAGAATTGGAGAAATCCGACACTAATTTGGCTCTGGCTGGGCGAGGCCGGCTCACGGTGGCCGTCTGGACTCTGGGTGAGGCAGGGGCGAGCCCAGACCTCTTTGCTCATTTCTCACCCTCGAATCGACAACGTTCGACATTCGGTCGATTCCTGAAATAGGGGAATAGTTAGGGAAGAATTAGAACAAGGATTTAACATAGAATAAGTAAAGAAAAAGAACAAAATAGAAGAAGAAAATGGGGCAGCAATAGCCGATAACCACCACGGCGGAGGTGCAACTGGCGGCGACGACCGATGGTGCTGCTCGAGCAGCGGCGGTTCGCGGCAGATGTCGCGGTGAGCCCTAGCGGCGCGTCGTCCGATACTTGCTTCGCGAGGTACAGCGGATACCATTCCTCGATCCAGTCGTATGTCGCCGACGATTCCTTGTGCTCCGCAGCTTATCTTCCCGAATCACGCTCTCGTCGCCCGCCGCAGCCGAGATTTCCTCGGCGACTGCCGAACTGCCGCGAGCTTTCGACAGGAGCAGCGATGAGGATACCATAGCAAGGATACGCAGCGGCGATTCGCGGCGGCGCCGCGAACGAGAGCAGGGGGTGGAGGGAGATCGGGGAGGAAGCGTAGATGGCAAGGGGAGAGAGAACGAGTAAGAGAGAAGGAATACCTAAAACGGTGAGAGCAGAGGGCGTGAGGAACGGTCGAGCAGCGGCAGCGGCGGCGGCAGCGAGATTCACCGGAGGAAGAGAAATTCAAAGTGAAACTTGAAACCCTAGATTTCTGATTTTGAAATTGAGGGAGGTATTTAGTTTATTTAAATATTAGAATTAATGACATAAATAAATAAAAATAAAATTAATAAATAAATAATACTTATATATAACGATTTTCTTAACGCTAAAATAATCGTTATAAAGCAGATGCTCATAGATAACGTATAACTTAACGGTTCAATAATACTGTTATTTATATCACTAATAGATAACGCAAATATGTAACGCTTAATTTGATATTGTTACAAATACATTTGGATAACAGTACATACATAACAAAATTTTGTAAAACCGTTATATATCACTAAAAGTGCGCTCATACATAACGGTTTTTGACCAAAACCGTTATGTATGAACCGTTATCCCTATTTTGATTTTTAGTAGTGAGTAGGCGCTTAACGATTCATCATACTCCTGCTTTGCACCACTAATCTCCTTCTTTAGCGCGTTCATCTTGGTGGGAGGGAAAAAGTGCTCCAGGAATAGCCTTTTCATCTCCGCCCATGTAGTGATAGAATACGGTGGGAGACTCGCGAACCAAGAGTTCGCCTCTGCTGTCATGGTGAAGGGAAAAGCAGCTAATCTGAAGTGTTCCTCCGTTACTCCAGTAGGGCGCTTCTGTACCTTGCAGATCTTGATGAATTCGCTTAGGAAATTATATGGATCTTCTCCTTTCTTCCCGTAGTACTTAGGAAGAACATTAAGCAATCCAAGCTTAATTTCGATAGTAGTAGCAGCCGCCGGCATCCGAATTGGAGTTGGGGGGTCATCAGCTTCGTGGCTGGAGAGATCGCATAGTCTCGGATCGTCAGCCATGTCACTCTCAGTACTTGCAACCGAAATTGAGTCGGTTTCTTCTTCAAAGTCTGATTCTGTCTCTGAGTCGTGGTCTGTTTGGGCAAACAGAACCTCTTCCGCAGCTACAGAACTGGGTTTCTCCTCGACGAACTGTTCTGGTCGAATGGGAAGGTCAGCCTGCGAATCCAGCAGATCCAGTAGCTTCCTCGCCTTCGCCTCCTTCCTTAGCTTCTTCGCGGTCTTCTCAATTTCACTATCGAATAGGAGGTTTGGCTTG
This sequence comes from Salvia miltiorrhiza, assembly GCF_028751815.1. NCBI lineage: Eukaryota > Viridiplantae > Streptophyta > Magnoliopsida > Lamiales > Lamiaceae > Salvia > Salvia miltiorrhiza. The sequence continues at coordinate 3,228,654 of NC_080389.1, forward strand.
GACGATCTGCTCATAAACAAAGAAAATAAAAAAAGAAAAATAGACAAAGGGAAAAGAATTAATTAACACCGCTCCCCGGCAACGGCGCCAATTTGGTGGACGTCGCCAACCACCAAATAATTCCTGCGGAATTACCAAAATAAATTAGTATAATGATAAGCAGGGTCGATCCCACAGAGAGCAGGTAAAATCATTCAATCCCCTAAAATCTATAATTTTGGTGATGCCACCACGCCTTAAATTTAAGAGAAGTTAATTAAACTAAGAATGCAGAATTAAATCAAATAAAATACGCTTGAAGTAAATATATGAAAAGGGTAATTCGGCTCAAATAAATCCACTCTAATTCAACTATGATCCTCGACGCAATAATTAATCAATCCCTATCAACCAACCAGTTATAGGATACCGTGAAACGCAACGGACGTACCCCAATTCCTACTTACGGTGTCGATAAACAGCTGGAGACGCCAGACCTGCTTATTTCCCTTATTAAAATATAACCTAGCTGGAGACGCCAGACCAAGATTTAATATTCTAATAGCATTAAGATGAAGGAACCCAATTTATATCAATTATCCTAGATACGCTAGTAATAATTAATATACCAATTAATTCCCCCTACGAACACGGTAGTTGTATCACTAATTAGTCCAATTCCAACAATTACGGATTGGCAGGAACTAATTGACTGTAATCCAATTTAATCTAAGTTGATCAGGCTTAAATAAAATCAGAATTATCTTGAAACCTAGGAATTAATCGGAATCAATAGGAATCAATTTTAAACCAATTAGGTCTCACAGATCATTAAATTAGAGTTTCATTATTCTCGCCGAATTAAAAGAATTAGCTACTGATGCTTAAAATAAAAACAATCAAATAAATAAAATAAAACATAATAAATAATAAAAGCAAATTAACGAAAATAATTTTGCAAGAAATTAAATCAAACTTGAACCAAATTGAAGAGAATTCGTCTGCCTCGATCCAAGTTCCAGCCGCTATGATAATTGAATGAACAAGAATTAAAAACTAAAGCTAAACTATGGAATCAATTGCCAAACACGTAAACACAAATTGCATGGAAGAAAAGATTGCATGGAATAAGAAAAAGTCAACTTATGATACTAAGAAATCAAAAAGTGCGGCTGCAGTAAAAGTTGTGAATGTCTCATGTAAAGTTAAACCTAAAACTAATATATATATCCCTAACTATGCGGCCCTAACACCAAAATAAGGAAATAAATCCCTAACTATGCCGCTTAAACCAAAATAACATGGGCTTCGGCCCTAAACTTAATTAATACTCAAAATAAAATAAAATTAAGAGTTTTGGGCTTTCTAAAAAATATAACAAGTAAATTAAAAGCCCAATCTCTACTTTCTTCCATCTTCACGTCAAATCCCATCGCAAATTCTTCTTTCTCCACTTTCTTCCAATTAGCAGCTCTATCTCCAATTCTTCTCATTCCTGCGCCAAAACATAGCAAAACATGTAATATCACATGAAACCACGACAAAACGCACACTAAACTAGGTAGCTAAAATACACACATCATATACCTTCTTCTACCTTAAAGCAACTCGAGATATCCCAACTCCTTTATTATCTAAGTTTCTGACAATTGTATAAAAAATTTCTAGAGAGAGACGATATATCTCTATTCTATATTCTTGAAATGTTCTCTAATATGCTACGTAAATATTAGTCCCTCCGTCCCATAACAAGTATCCTAATTTGTTTCAGCACAAGAATTTAGGCGAGTATGATTAAAGAGTAAAAAAATAAAAAATGTTGGAGCTCAATCACTTTTATTTTGTGAGATGAGTAGAATTAAAGTGGTGATGATTAAAGGTAAAAAGGTAAAATTAAAGATGGTGGGTCCACCTTCTTATTTTAGAACTAGGACATTTGTTACGAGACACCTCAAAAAGAAAACTAGAACACTTATTTTGGACGGAGGGAGAAAATATAATACTAGTAATAAATAAAGCAGCTGGGTTGACGATTATTTTGGCTTTTTCAATAGGATAATTATTCTACTAAGTAGTTCTACACATCGCTTTGAATTTTATATTGTTTGAAATCTTCTGCAAAATATTATAGTTATAGACATTTCTTCAATAACATAAATACTCCGTCCCTCCATGAAAATAGGTTTTAAGGGAGAGCTGTACGATTTGAAAAAGATTTAATTGTTTATTTAGTAAGTAGATAAAGAGTCTCATAAATTTTTTTTTTAAAAAGAGTTAACTGTAGAAAGGGACTCACAGATTAAAAAATGGTGGGTTCATGAATGACAAAGAAAGGATTATTAAGAAAATGTAGTAGACTATTATTCTAATATTAAATTGTATATTTAATATACTTTATTTATAATATAAAAAATAATTTTTAAGATAATTTTATTATTTTAAAATAAAACATAATTAAATAATTTTATTTAATCTATTACGTTATAGAATTTGTTAATTTATTTGAGAATTATTTTAAAGAGGTTAATTTTTACATATATAGTTATAGAATCAAAAAGATCAATTTTTTTTTATCAGAAAAAAAGCTTGTATTAATTAACGGCAAGTACTAGAGGTACCAACAAAAAGATCAAATTGCTAATTACTAATATTTAAATATAATAAATATCATATTTATATTAAAGAGGTTTTACTATAATTATAGAATTAAATGGAGCAAATTTCTAATTAATATTTAAATATAATAAATTAACATATACGATTCTGATCTATTGGGTCAATACAAATGGGCCAGCTCAACAACGCAAGGCCTATTGGACCAGCTCAATAAAAGATCTTCCTTAATTCACTTTTGAACAAATTTAGATAGCATGAGTTTATAACTTTAAGCCGCGGCATGGGCTGGGCCCAACTTTTGCTCTAGCATGGTTGATGTTAAACAAAGCCCATTTTGGCTAATTATGCCCATGGATTATGCCAGAGAGAGGGCCCAAAGGCTGTGAGAGAACTGAGACTGTTCGAGGAATTGCCGCAAAGTTAAAGGAAGAAGATTGTTTGGGAAGGTAGATGAATTAATCGACTTCCTACTCAAGGTGAGCAAAAAATCCGAAACCGAATAACCGAACTGATCCAAACCAAAATTTTAAAATATAGTTTGGTTATTTCGGTTTTTCGGTTCGGTTTTTCAATTCGGTTCGGTTCGGTTCGGATTTTTTAAAACCGAATAAAGCCGAAAAACCGAATTATATTTATAATATATATATTTTATATATATAATATTTTAATAATAATTTTATAAAATCTAACTTCTAATATTTTTTTAATTTTATAGCTTTTTCGGATTTTTTCGGAATTTTCTGTTTTTTTTTTAATTCAGTTTTTTCGGTTGGGTTCGGTTTTAAGTACAAAAATTCCGGTTAATTCGGTTCGATTCGATTTTTTTTTTAAACCGAACAAAATATGATTTGGTTTGGTTTTTGGTAAAACCAAAAACCAAACCATATAACCGAATGCACGCCAGTACTTCCTACGCATGTTAGAGCTTCGTATATCCTATGAACCTAAAGCCTGAAAGATTTCTGCTTCATATTTACTGACTTTATTACTTAAAACAGTTGTCACCACCTATTTGCTAGGTTTGATTCAAGTTAGTGTTTGGGCTTCATATGTTGGCAGAATAAATAACGAGTATTGAGATTTATCATCTTATGCTTGTTTAGTTATCTTAATTTGGTTTGCCTGTCTCAATCTTCAAAAGTTGGAACAAAAAATAGTTTAAAAGATAGATTTGGCTGTGCGTGATAGTTAGGATATCATTATTTTGGGATTTGCATGAATAACTTTTTACTCTGCGTTCTCTTTTGTTGTGAATTTATCATGGGAAAATGAAGGATAAACAAAATTTTACCATTTAAATTCTTTATTTCTTTTCCCACATTTCCTACTTGACCCTTACCCATTCCTCATTTACACTACAAAGGATGAATAATATTATCCCTCCTTTGTAGTGTAAATGAGGAATGAGTAATGGTCAAGTAGGAAATGTGGGAAAAGAAAGGAAGGATTTAAAGGGTGAAATTTTGTTTATCCTTCATTTTTCCATGATAAATTTACAACCAAAAATAACGCAGCCTTATAGTATGAGTGACCTAGTTGATTGAATGGTGATCAGAGTGAAGGGTTTGAGATAAATGAAGAACAATGAACAGAAAAGATGATTAATTATGATTCTCTATTTCCTCATGTGATGATATGAATTCCTAATGAAGTGTTTTACCAATTGAGTTGTACTTTACTGTCATTCTCCTAAAAAAAATTGTTACTTTGATTTGGGCTATAAATTATTTTCTTGAGCTTCTTACACCATGGAAGCAATGAAACTAGAGAATAACATAAAAGTGGCTCTATCCACGACATAAAAACAGCAAAAATATAATTTTCACTAATCAAAGCATACAGAAAAATAGCTCTGGTCGAAGACACTTCTTTCCATATTCCATTGGCTGCACACACACACACACTTGATAAACAATACGGATAAGAAACTCAAAAGCTACAACTACTCAAAGTCCGCTATATGCCCTTGTAATTTTATTTCTCTTCAATTTATACTCTGTAATTAGGATTTTTACTATGTAACTCACTATAATCTCTTCAATTAATTAACTCAATTATCCAAATACTTTAACAATTTATAAGCTTTTAAAATATTACTCCCTCCATCCCATTATTAATGAAGTTTTCATTTTTGGGTTGTCCCATTATTCATGGCCAGTTTCTAATTTTGGTAATGATTTTACACTACAAATAATGTGGCCTCATACATCTTTACATCTTATTCTCCTAAATACCCGTGTCCAAAAGAAATAGGTCATGAATAGCGGGACGGAGGGAATACATCTTTTATATTCTTAAAGCATATCTCTAAAATAAGTATAGCCAAATACCCCCTTAGTTTGACGCTTCCCCTCCAACCAATAGGTCAGGGGTTTGAGTCACTAATGAGGAAACTGAGGAATCATTATTGATTCTCTCTCTCTTTTATTACCCTCTTAATTTGGTACATAATACCTATGCCTGTTATTTATATATAAAAGAATTTAGTTCGAAGAAATTTGGAGTTACCTCATTAGAAGAGTATCATGATTAACGAGTCATAAAACGAACTTGAAGCCAAAACTGCCATTGTGAGAATCTGAGGCCTAGTTGATGACATTTGATTGCATATTTCCTGATGAACAAAAACATTAATCTTTACATGAGACGTTTGGTTTGAATGGTAAGACCTGATTGATAAAATAATTCAACTTAATCAAGTACTGTTTGGTTTGCATGATTCGGCCCATCATCCAATTGAATGATTATTTATCATCTCAAAGTTGGATGTATTATTTAATCACCTCTAATCCTATCAATCTTATCAATTTTATCTATCACATCCACCAAACCAAACACCCTCACAATCTAAATATTTTAACAAAGAACTGAAAACTTTAGAAATTTTGAGATGTGCGAATACCTGATCTGCAACAAAATTAATCGTTTGTGTCGACAGAAGGATGGAAAGAGCACATCATCGATGAGCCATGCAACGAACTTGAAGGGCATCATTTCCCCACTCTTGTTGTTTCTCCAGAATCCTCTGGGCCGACTCCACAAGTGACGTTCGCACTTTCCCCTTCACCTCAATCAGCTCGAGTGTTGGAATTTCCCCGATATCTTCTGGTATTTCAGCGAGCTTCCAACACTCGTCTAGCACGAGGCTTTTGAGCATTGGAAAGTGGCTACTTTCAGCTATCCAATCCTTGAGATACGACCTTTCTATAACCAAAATTTCTAGTTTAGGAAACTCTCCATCGCTTGTTTCCCATGTACTGCCTTTGCAAGCCCAATGAGTCAGTTTAAGCACTCGAAGATTTGGCAACGAGCCTACAACAGTCATCTCCTTCCAAGGAAGAAGCACATGGCTTAATGTCAACTTTCTCAGAGACTTAGGAAAAGTGAAGTCATCCTTCTGGTGAAACACAATTCTAGTAGAACGTAACTTCAAATCTTCAAGTTGACGCAGATGCACCAAATTGTTGAGGAAAATTTCGCCATCAGAGCAATCAATTTCCAATTTCTTTAGGTTTGGGATCATTCTCAAGATCCTTTTCCTACACATGGTATGTGACACTATAGAGAGTGTTTGGAGGTTTTCTAGACTAGAAGCTGTTATTCCTTCTGGATTTGGTAACCTGCCATAGACGACAAGATGTCTCAATCTTGGCATCCTCCAAATCTCCTGTGGCAAACGGATTAAATATGATCTAAAGTTCATCCAATTATTCTTTGCGTGAAGGCTTAAAGTTTCAAGATTATGAAGCTTTGAAATGGCTGTAGGTATCCTTCCAAGATAGTAGACAGCAAGGTATGCTAGATAAAATAGGTCAAATAGTTGATCTGGTAGTGATTGCACATAAACATCTCCTGCATCCAATACCCTTAGCAATCTAAAACCTTCGAAAATCGTATGGATGGTTAAGCCATAAAGTTCTGAGAGGTATGATAAACCCGAAGGAGTAAAACTTACACGACGCTGATTTTTTCTGCCCTTTACTGAAAGCCCTTTGCTGAAGTTCACAAGAAACTTCTCTTCATGCGCTTTTCTTATGCACAAATCTCGCATAAGATCATGGAGGCTGCAACTTTTGATCCTGCCATCGCACTTTCTCTTGGTAACCAAAACAAGGTTTCTCTTGACAAGATCCACCAAAAACACTTCCGCCTCTTCTTCTAAGGTTTTAGATCTGTTCAGACGTCTCAAGAATCCCTCAGCTACCCATAATTTGATGAGTTTTGAGACACGGACCTCACAATCCTCAGGAAACATTCCCATGTACAAGAAACACGGCCTCAGATAATGAGGCAAGTGAGTGTAACTCAAAGACAATATATTTTCAAATTGTCCTCCTATAGTAACTGAATTTACATTTCGTGCAATTTCGCTCCATGAAGCTACATTGGTGCTAACTGCTGATAGGAGCCCTGCAACCACCACGATTGCGAGTGGCAGCCCTTTGCAGCTTCTCGCGATCTCCTTTCCAATGTTCTCCAACTCCGGAGGGCAATCTTGATGTGCAAACACCTTCTGCTGAAGTAGATTCCAACTCTGAGCCTCATCCATGAAACGCATCTTGTGGGGACCGCTCAAACGACAGGCATAAGCAGCCATATCAGTTTCTCTTGTCGTTAATATGATTCGGCTTCCATTCCCATCTTCGGGAAGTATAAGTCTTACATCATCCCAAGCATCTGTGCTCCAAATATCATCCATTACTAGGAGATACCTCCTGCCTTTCAAGATCTTGTGCACTTTCGCCCCAGGCAATTCTTCTTCCTCCTTGGATCTATCTTTGCTCTCCTCGGATCTATCTTTATCAAACTCTTCCATGGAAGCTAGGAGGGCTGATAAAACTACATCTGCATTGTAGTCCTGTGATACTGTGACCCAAGCACGAATATCGAACCGCTGCACTGTTAGTGGGTCGTCGTAAACACACTTTGCAAGAGTAGTTTTTCCTATACCTCCCATCCCAACGATTGGGATAACTTCTAAATTTGGCGATTCTCCACAGAGTCGAGATTTTATTGTTAGCAAATCTTCATGTAAACCAACCATATAGCCAATCTTGATGATCGGTGCAGATCTGGATGGTGAACCTGTTGCAGAAGAAAGGTCGGAGTTCGAGTCACCAAACGAGAAATGAGGAACTATTAATTCTCTTTGAAAAAAATAAAAAATAAAAAATAAAATAAATAAAACCTGCTGCTGCGGAAGAAGAAGCACCAAGTTGTACTGTATCTGCACTGTTATTCTTGATGATCATCACCTCCCTTGTGATTGAATCTGTTTCGTTTCTTATCTTTCTTATTTGCCTTTTTAGCTTTGATTTAGCAGCTAAAACATTCCACCAATGTGATGCAGCTTCCACCAATATGAAAGACTCAATAATATGTTCTGCTTCATATGCTAAATCTCTAATTCGCCCATCCAAGATGTTGGCTTTTTCGGGAAAATCTTCAAGAAACTCCTGCAAGAAAATAAATGGTTCATAGATAGATCGAATTTGTTGTTTTTTATTACAAGAAATGGAATATCTATCTTGATCCAAGATTATTTCTGCAGTGGTTCGGGCGAGGGAAAGAAGAGCAGCATAAGCCATCTTTGGTGATCACAGTTAAGTTTTTGCTACTAGATTTTTGCAGATAAAGATAAACTAAGCTGGAAGAATGGCTGAAACAGAGCAGGGCTAGTTTAGAAGACTGAGAGATAAATTATTCATTATTGACCAACCATATGTTTTCCTTTTACAATAAAGCCAATGGATTGTCTACTTTATTTTTGCAAGTGGAGGACGAAATGAGAAAGGAGGCGGCAGCTGCTGCTGCAAATCCTTTTCTCAAACCCTTGCAGCTGAAAATTGGGTTTTGGGCCAAGAAGAGTTGTTGGGCTACAGTGTTCAAAGGCTGGGCCTGTTCCTTTTGTGGGCTGCTGCTGTGGACTTCCATGGGTTGCGAAATTGACATAATAAATGGGGCTGGGCCTGCATTTTATTAAATGCCCATTTGGGGCTGTGACATAAAAAAAAAAATCTTTTATTAATTTTGAATTAATAATTGAACCCCAAATTTCAAAATTAATTTATTAATTGGATTAATAAATTTAAATTATTGTTATTAATTTTGAACTAATAATAATAGAAATAAATTTATATTAATTTAGAATTAATATAAATTGATTAACCCATATTTAATTAGAAAATTAAATATTAATTTGATTAATGATTTTATTCGTAGAGGTTTTATGTCTTTATGTGATAAGCATGTTATTTGATTTTATGCTTATTATTTAACTATAGTAGTTAAATATCGCTTTTATCTTGGGTAGGCGACGCCCAGTATATGTAGTCCGCTTTGCTATGGATGGGTAGGCGGCGCCCAATATGTGTGGTCCGCATTTTATATGCCTGGGTAGGCGGCACCCAGTAATTGCTTTGCTATTTAATATTGGATATTAAATATAAGCAATTGCTATCACATGCTAAATCCCCATTAAATATAAGTCTTTGTGCAAAGCACAAAACGCGTCGTCCATCATAATTGTTTGAGTACCTAACATTTTCGTCCAAGGATATTTACATAAAATTGTATGCTCTAAATCGACAAGGCCAAGACTCATTCATAGGTTGGCACCGTGTGATGGGGTTGACTTGCTTAAATTATTTTGGAGCGCAAAGCGACCAAGAATGATTTAAGGACGCAGATTAATTAGATTAATCAACCAAGAGTTGCAAAATTGTTGTTGCAATTGGCTTAGAGGCCTACTAAGTAATATTATTGTAGTCATCAGCAAAGCAGAGGCTGCATAATATTGACTTGGATCTTGGACCACTAAGATTTATATGGATTATAAATTCGTGTTTTACGTTGGGGCGTAAGATATGTTAAAATTAGTGGGAGCTAATCAATACGATAGCCCATTGTTTGATTAGTGATACAATGTGATCATAGTTTTTTCTTTCTAAATTATTTTTCTTTATTTATTGATCAGATAATATGTCGAATTTGTCACTGAAATGTTTGATAGAAACAAACAAGTTGACTGGGTCAAACTTTACGGATTGGCTCCGTTGCTTGCGTCTGGTCTTAAGGCTAGAGAAGATTGAGTATGTCTTGGACAACCCAATCACTATCATTCCTGACAAGTAGTCTGCTGAGTATGCATCATTTGATGAAGCTGCTCATAAGAAGCATGTCGAGGATGCAACATCGGCACAATGTGTGATGTTGTCCTCTATGACTACGGAGTTACAGAGGCAACACGAACGCATGTTCCCTTATGATATGCTGAAACACTTGAAGAGTCTGTATGCTTCAGAAGCTCAGACTATGGAGTATGAGATACTCCGAGATCTCTTTAAATGTAAGCTTCATGATGGGGGTCAGGTTTCTAATCATGTACTGAAGATGATCGGGTTGATTGAGAGGTTGGCATCGATTGGAACGATGCTACCCGCTACTGTCTCTGTCAATCTGATTCTGCAGTCTTTGTCTGCGCGCCTCATTTGAAAACTTCATTGTGAACTTCAATATGAACGGCACGAAGGCAAGCCTGCCTGAGCTTCATAACATGTTGAAGACCTATGAGTCTTCCACCTTTAAAGGTAAATCTGTGCTCATGGTGAGCTCTACTGCCACGTCTTCCAAAAGGAAGTACAAGCAGAAGAAAAAGCAGAAGAAGGCATTTGATGCTGGTTTGAAGCCTAAAGGTGGAGGGGCTCAGAAAAAGCCGAAGTTGCCAAAGGATGAGTGCCTATTCTGTCATGAAAATGGGCACTGGAAGAGAGACTACCCGAAATACAAGGCACAAGGTGCATCGGGTTTGAGCTCGGGTATGTTTGTCATTGAGATAAACAAGTCTATTGATAATTCACAATCTTGGGTATTAGATACAGCTTGTGGCTCACACATTTGCAATAATGTGTAGGGCCTAAGTGAAAGCAAAAAAGTGATGCCCGGGGAAGTCGATCTACGCGTGGGAAATGGAGCAAGAGTTGCTGCTGAACGCGTGGGGACTTATAGATTAGATCTTCCTTCGGGAAATAGACTTGTTTTAAGTAATTGTTACTTCGTTCTTTCTATTTCTAAGAATATTATTTCCATTCCGATGTTGGACATTGAAGGCTTTTCCTTCCATTTTGGAAACAGTCGATGCTCGTTTTCCCTTAATGGATTGTTTTATGGAAGTGTCTATCTTTTGAATGGTTTATATTATCTTGAATGTGAAAGGAGTATTCTCAATGTACAAAACAAACGACCTATGCTGAGTAATGCAAATAATACTACATATCTTTGGCATTGTAGACTTGGTCATATCAATGAGAACAGGATAGCAAGATTGAGAAAGTTAGACTATCTCAAATCATTTGACCTTGAGTCGTATGGTGCTTGTGAATCCTGTCTCAAAGGTAAGATGACTAAGAAACATTTTTCTGGGAAGGGGTTACAAGCCAAAGACTTGCTAGAATTGATTCACACAGATGTGTGTGGACCGTTCCCAACAGAAGCAAGAGGTGGATATTCATACTTCATAACTTTTACTGATGATTTTTCGAGGTATGGATATGTGTATCTCATGAAGCACAAATCTGAGGCCTTTGAGAAATTTAAGGAGTTCAAGTTAGAAGTCGAGAAACAACTTGGAAAAAAGTATAAAGGCTCTTCGATTAGATCGAGGAGGATAATACTTAAGCCGTGAGTTTCTTGATTACTTAAAATCACATGGAATTCGGTCAAACTGGACTCCTCCGGGGACACCTCAAATGAATGAGGTATCCGAAAGGAGGAATCGAACTTTATTAGATATGGTTCGATCCATGATGAGTTTTGCAAGTCTCCCTTTATTCCTTTGGGGTCATGCCTTACAAACCGATGTTTATATTCTGAATAGAGTTCCTTCTAAATCAGTTGAGAAAACACCATATGAGTTATGGTATGGCAAAAAGGCAAGTCTTAACTGATAAGTTGGAATCTAAAAGTAAGAAATGTTATTTTGTGGGATATCCTAAGGAAACAATTGGATATTATTTCTACGTTCCCGGTGATCACAAGGTGATTATTTCCCGGAATGTGACGTTTCTTGAAGACACCTTTGTCTCTAAGGAACAAGGTCACAATACGATAGAACTTGAAGAAATTCAAGAACCGCAAAATAACATAGAGGATGAAAACTTGTCTAATGGTGTGGACAAGGATTCAGTGGGAGTATTTGATGGTCTATTGGGAAGGAGAATATCTCTTAGAGAGACACCTCAAGACAATGAGATGCATCAAAGACACGATGATACAATAGTTGTGTCACCACCACCTCAAGAAAATCTTGAGGATGTCCTTGAAAATTCCGAAACTGTTGAAACGTTCAACACAGAGGAACCTGCTCACATTCAGAATATACAACCCGAACAAACGCAAGAACAACTCCATAGGCCTCGTAGGAATCGTCGAGCACCTGTAAGACTTAATCTATTGGTTGAGAACCAAGATGATGGAGTTGATTCGGGTGATGATGAACCTAAGACCTATACCGAAGCGGTGTCGGGCACCGACTCGGAGAAGTGGTTTGAAGCCTTAATTTCCGAAATGGACTCAATGTACTTCAATCTAGTTTGGGAACTAGTTGATTTGCCGGATGGGAAATATCCCGTAGGCTGTAAATGGATCTTCAAAAAGAAGAGAGATGCAGATGGCATAGTACGAACCTACAAGGCTAGGTTGGTGGCAAAGGGTTATAGTCAACGCGAGGGCATTGATTATGACGAAACCTTTTCACCAGTTCGCACTTTCCCCTTCACCTCAATCAGCTCGAGTGTTGGAATTTCCCCGATATCTTCTGGTATTTCAGCGAGCTTCGAACACTCGTCGAGCACGAGGCTTTTGAGCATTGGGAAGTGGCTACTTTCAGTTATCCAATCCTCGAGAAACGACTTTTGTATCACCAGAAATTCCAGAAGAGGGAACTCTCCATCACTTGTTTCCCAAGTGCTGCCCTTTGCAAGCCTAATGAGTCAGTTTAAGCACTCGAAGATTTGGCAACGAGCCTACAATTGTCATCTCCTCCCAAAGAAGAAGCACATGGCTTAATGTCAACTTTCCCAGAGACTTAGGAAAATGAAGATATCCTTATGGTTAAACACAATTCCAAAAGATGAACGTAACTTCAAATCTTCAAGTTGACGCAGATGCACCAAATTGTTGAGGAAAATTTCGCCATCAGAGCAATCAATTTCCAATTTCTTTAGGTTTGGGATCATTCTCAAGATCCTTTCACTACACATGGTATGTGACACTATAGAGGGTGTTTGGAGGTTTTCTAGACTAGAAGCTGTTATTCCTTCTGGATTTGGTAACCTGCCATAGAAGACAAGATGTCTCAATCTTGGCATCCTCCAAATCTCCAGAGGCAAACAGAATGAATTCGATGTAATAAAGTTCATCCAATTATTCTTTGCGCAAAAGCTTAAAGTTTCAAGATTATGAAGCTTTGAAATGGCTGTAGGTATCCTTCCAAGATAGCAGATAGCAAGGTATGCTAGATAAAATAGGTCAAATAGTTGATCTGGTAGTGATCTCACATAAACATCTCCTGCATCCAATACCCTTAGCAATCTAAAACCTTCCAACATGTTTGCTACAGAGATGCCATGGAAGCACAAAATCGTACGGATGGTTAAGCCATAAAGTTCTGAGAGGTATGGTAAACCCAAAGGAGTAAAACTTACACGACGCTGATTTTTTCTGCCCTTTACTGAAAGCCCACTGCTGAAGTTCACAAGAAACTTCTCTTCATGCGCTTTTCTTATGCACAAATCTCGCATAAGATCATGGAGGCTGCAACTTTTGATCCTGCCATCGCACTTTCTCTTGGTAACCAAAACAAGATTTCTCTTGACAAGATCCTCCAAAAAATCTTCAGCCTCTTCTTCGAAGGTTTTAGATCTGTTCAGACGTCTCAAGAATCCCTCAGCTACCCATAATTTGGTGAGTTTTGAGACACGGACCTCACAATCCTCCGGAAACATTCCCATGTACAAGAAACATGGCCTCAGATAATGATGCAAGTGAGTGTAACTCAAAGACAATATATTTTCAAATTGTCCTCCTCCTATAGTAACTGAATTTACATTTCTCGCAATTTCGCTCCATGAAGCTACATTGGTGCTAACCGCTGATAAGAGCCCTGCAACCACCACGATTGCGAGTGGCAGCCCTTTGCAACTTCTCGCGATCTCCTTTCCAATGTTCTCCAACTCCGGAGGGCAATCTTGATGTGCAAACACCTTCTGCTGAAGTAGCTTCCAACTCTGAGCCTCATCCATGAAACGCATCTTGTGGGGACAGCTCAAACGACATGCATAAGCAGCCACATCAGTTTCTCTTGTCGTTAACATGACTCGGCTTCCATTACCATCGTCGGGAAGTATAATTCTTACATCATCCCAAGCGTGTGTGCTCCAAATATCATCCATTACAAGGAGATATCTCCTGCCTTTCAAGATCTTGTGCACTTTCGCCCCAGGCAATTCTTCTTCCTCCTTGGATCTATCTTTGCTCTCCTCGGATCTATCTTTATCAAACTCTTCCATGGAAGCTAGGAGGGCTGATAAAACTACATCTGCATTGTATTCCTGTGATACTGTGACCCAAACACGAATATCGAACCGCTGCACTGTTAGTGGGTCGTCGTAAACACACTTTGCAAGAGTAGTTTTTCCTATACCTCCCATCCCAACGATTGGGATAACTTCTAAATTTGGCGATTCTCCACAGAGTCGAGATTTTATTGTTAGCAAATCTTCATGTAAACCAACCATATAGCTAATCTTGATGATCGGTGCAGATCTGGATGGTGAACCTGTTGCAGAAGAAAGGTCGGAGTTCGAGTCACCAAACGAGAAATGAGGAACTATTAATTCTCTTCGAAAAAAATAATAAATAAAAAATAAAATAAATAAAACCTGCTGCTGCGGAAGAAGAAGCACCAAGTTGTACTGCAACTGCACTGTTATTCTTGATGATCATCACCTCCCTTGTGATTGAATCTGTTTCTTTTCTTATCTTTCTTATTTGCCATAATTTTAGCTTTGATTTGGCAGCTAAAACGTTCCACCAATGTGATGGAGCTTCGTCCAATATGAAAGACTCAATAATATGTTCTGCTTCATATGCTAAATCTCTAATTCGCCCATCCAAGATGTTGGCTTTTTCGGGAAAATCTTCAAGAAACTCTTGCAAGAAAATAAATGGTTCATAGATAGATCGAATTTGTTGTTTTTTATTACAAGAAATGGAATATCTATCTTGATCCAAGATTATTTCTCCAGTGGTTCGGGCGAGGGAAGAGCAGCATAAGCCATCTTTGGTGATCACAGTTAAGTTTTTGCTACTAGATTTTTGCAGATAAAGATAAACTAAGCTGGAAGAATGGTTGAAAGACCCTATTTTAAAATAACATAAGTTTTATAGCCCCAGTTTGCAATACATAAGTTATATAGCCATTTTAGGCTTAAAAATCTATAACATCTTTTGTCTTTTAAGCCTAAAATGGTTATATAACTTATGTATTATAAACTAGGGTTATAAAACTTACACTTTTATGAAAAATGGCTATATGCCCTAGATCTCACTTTTCCTTTTACAATAAAGCCAATGGATTGTCTACTTTATTTTTGCAAGTGGAGGACGAAATGACAAAGTCGCCCTTGGAAAGGCATTTCTGCGGGCCCTCAATCATTTATGTCTATCAATTCATTTCATCTGAAATAAGTTAATACTATATAACATGAACTAATTTTATTTAATTCATATTCTATTAATGTATATTATCCAGGGGAAAATCTTATTATAGCCAAAATGCATAAATTTATAAGTTTTATAGTCCTAGTTTCGAATACACTAGTTATATAACCATTTTTTGTTTAAAAGATAATTATACCCACAATTGACTCAGGTTAATTTTGGCAATGTTTTTAATTTGATTTTTGTGTTTACTCGATGATGTTACTATTCGATGGGGACCGTCGCTACTCGATCGAGTACACCATCGAATAGTGAGTAATTGGCAATATGTTTAATTTGATTTTGTGTTTACTCGATGGTGTCACTACTTGATGGGGACTGTCACTACTCAATCGAGTACATTATCGAGTAGTGACTAGATTGTGTTTTTCATGCTTATTTCTTCTTCTTTTTTGGTTTGTTGGTGCTAAATCTTTGTATTTTGATATTGCAGGCAGCCAGACACCTTATAGGTGGAAGAGACCGTCGTTAATTTATGTAACCTATGCTATTAATCTGAGGTACCGTATTTCGGCAAATTCGTTTTGCAAATGTTCAAAGGTGGAACGATAGGGCGTCTTAGTGATCACGAGAGATACGCAAGCGTCAACAATGCTCTCCATCACCTATTATCCCTACAGATTGAGGGAGGGAATATTCCTCACCAAACATGGCTCGATGTCGGTGGTCGTATCATCTGTAGTGCTTCCACGGTTCAACCGGGACCGGCGGGCCAACCCTGAACCGGCCCGAAAGTCAACGGTCCGGGCCCGGACCGTTGACCACGGGCCGGTTTCGGGATCGGCCCGCCAAGGAGCTCGATCCGGTTACGGTTCAAGGGGAGAGCGGCCGGCGGCCCGCCGGGCCCGGCCAATTTTTTATTTTTTTTTAATTTTATATTCAAATCCTAATAATTTTAACTAAATGTAGTTTCACTATTTATAGTGTACTACACATGGTAGAGAATCCTACATTTTTCAATGTGGGATAATGTAGCTTCACTATTTATAATGTACTACACCCTACATTTTTCAATGTGGGATAATGTAGCTTCAATATTTATAGTGTACTAGACATGGTAGAGAATCCTACAATTTTCAATGTGGGATAATGTAGCTTCACTATTTATAGTGTACTACACATGGTAGAGAATCCTACATTTTTCAATGTGGGATAATGTAGCTTCACTATCTATAATGTACTACGCATTATAAAGAATCCTACATTTTTCAATGTGGGATCACTCAACCTAACTTATAAATATATAACTTATATTCATGTAATAACTTATAACTTCTAAATATATAACTTATAAATATGTAACTTATAACTTATAAGGTCGAGGGATCAATTAGTTAGTTTACTTATTCAATTTTAAAGATTATGTAATTTGTATCCTTGTAATATTTTTTTGGTACATAGAATAAATTCAATAAAGATATCTATTTTTATGAATTCATTTTAATTTTTGGTTCTCAATGTGTTAATTATTTTTCCTTTACTTTATTTCAATTCAATTGTCATTTGAAAAAAAAGATGACATAAAAAATATTATTATATTATTAAGATTTTTAAGTTGAGTAAATTTGAAAATTATTTTACTTGGTAACTTGAGTAATTTCAAGCTTTAAAAAACAAAACATATATTTAAAAATTATATATTTATATGACAATAGTATATAAGTTATTAAGTAATTTAAGACTTTAAGTTGAGTAATTTTAACATTTTAAGTTTTTAACATCATAATTTATAAAACTATATAGTATAAGTTGAGTAATTTTAATATTTTTTTCAACATTTGTAAAGTAAAAACTATTACATGAATATAAGTTATAAGTTACAAGTTATATTTTTATAAGTTATAAGTTATATATTACATGAATATAAATTATATATTTGTAAGTTAGGTTGAGTGATCCCACATTGAAAAATGTTGTATTCTTTACAATGTGTAGTACACTATAGATAGTGAAGCTACATTAAGTTAAAATTATCCCACATTGAAAAATGTAGGATTCTCTACCATGTGTAGTACACTATAAATAGTGAAGCTACATTATCCCACATTGAAAAATGTAGGATTTTTACCATTGTAGTACACTATAAATAGTGAAGCTATAAGTTAGGTTGAGTGATCCCACATTGAAAAATGTTATATTCTTTACAATATGTAGTACACTATAGATAGTGAAGCTACATTAAGTTAAAATTATCCCACATTGAAAAATATAGGATTCTCTACCATGTGTAGTACATTATAAATAGTGAAGCTACATAAGCTACATTATCCCACATTGAAAAATGTAGGATTCTCTACCATGTGTAGTACACTATAAATAGTGAAGCTACATTTAGTTGAAATTAACACAAATCATTTAATTTCATTAAAAAAAAGTGAAAAATTGTGAAAAACCGGGAACTGCCGGTTTTTGGCCCTGAACCGCCGGTTTTCGGCCCGGCCCGGAGCCGCCGGTTCAGGGTCCGAAAACCGGCCCTTTATATTTCATCCGGGCCGGTTCCGGTTCGCCGGATTCTCGACCCTGAACCGCCGGTTCGGGCCCGGAACCAGCGGTTCCTGAACCGGCGGCAACACTAATCATCTGTTTTATAGCAGCGGATTATGCACTTAGGCATATGCACTTTGACATTGACTTCTTAGTTTACTGGATTCGAGAAACATAGCTGTTGAGGTCAGTTTAAATAATCTGTATAAGCTGTCAAATAACAGCTTGTACATTTTAACAAAAAAAAAAAAACAAATATTAAGAAATCGTAGATGCAAAAATCCTTAGGCATAGGTGCACCTAATAATTGAAGTTTAGAATGATATTCTCCATTCACAAAAAATTATTGTTTCCTCTTTTGAAAATTGTACAATATATTTTAAACCTCATTCACATTTAATATTTACAAAATTTCACTCATTTAACACATGAATTTTGATGTGCCATTTTCTCCACATTATACATATCTACCAACTATTTATAAAAATTCATGCCCCAAACCACATTATAATTTTCATGGACAGATAAATTTCGAGTGCAAAGCAGCAATTTCAACGAGTGATTTCTTAAATTTCATGTGTTGAAACCAAACACAGTTACCTTATGGCGTCCCTCAGCTGTGATTCGGGTACAAGAATTTAACCTGCTTCGATTGTTAATCTCTTTGACGCAAATCCTCGAGCACCTTATCTGCACGGCGGAACCATTCGCTCCCAAACCAGCACCAATCCCGCTTGCTGGCCTTTGCTGGCTGCTTCTCACCATGTTTTTCCCTCATAGAAGAACAAGAATTTGTCCTTTAGTTGTTGAGCAAGGACGAGCAACATCAAAGCTCAATCCGCTCAGATTCTCCAGCTGAAAATATTTTCACTCAACAAACTAACGAAGATATATTTTTTTTCTTTTTTTATTTGGTTATAATAGCTTTTGGATACACTTCGTTTTATTTTGTTAACCAAAGCCCAACATGTGTAACTCACAAGCCCAATATGGAATCGAGGTGGATGCCCACGAACCAATCCTTTACATTTGGGCTGGGCTAAATTTTATATTTTGTTTGAAAATACAAAATTTATGTTTTTATACTGAAATTAATAATAATTCCATTGAGTCTCTAACTAATTATTTTTTGAGACAGAAGTCTCTAACTAATTATTATTTGTTATAAGAAAATACTAATGAATATTATGCTATTGTGAATAAAATAACATATTTTTAAATAACATTATTAATAACTAACACTAGAGTTATAAGAGTCAATTCATGAAACTATCCATTCCCTTGTAACAAAAAAATATATATATCCACTACATAAAAAATTTAAAAATTCATCATTTTTTGTGCATCTTTGACGATGAATTACGTATTCACGAGACGTATAAGAAATTGGATAAGATTTTACAAAGTTTGATGATTCACAACCCATTTCCTGGGTATTGAAGTGTGGGAGGTATTTGTGTGTGTTGGTATAGTGATAGGAGGTTATTAATGCCCAACACTTTGAGGTCTTGGGTTCGAGTCCTCCATCGTGCAGTCTTTAAATTTCTTTATTTATTTATGTAATTTATCAAAAAAAAAAAGTGTGGGAGGTATTTTAAACTGTAAGTGCATGTGTTTCTACATATTATTGTTATTATGTAAACATTTTTCAAAAAAGCCTCTCTACATCCTGAGTGATAATGAGATGGGCTTCGTTGTTTCCTTTATGCGATGACATTTTCCAAATTAGCTCGGATTATCTTGTTGATTTTTGTCAGTCTGCTCGAAGGAGAAGAGACTCTCGCTTCACTCGATGTAGTAGTTCTAGTGTTTGACACATACTCTGGTTCGATAGTGCTAAGTTCTAACTCCTTTTACTCGAGTTGTTGTGATAAAATGGTCATAATTCACTATTTTGTGTAAGCATAAGTAAGTGATCATTTTTGTGAAATCAGTGTTGATAGTGATGGTTTATTTGCATGTAGCAACCAACACTTTTCTTGGTGGGAGGGAAGGCCTTCTACCATGAAGTAAAGCTAAGTTATCGAGGAACAAAACGTCGCCCTTTTGCCACTTGAATTGGATGCTCTCTTCTTCGATGATCTCTTGGCATCGTTTCACCGCCTCGTCTGGTATTTCACTTGCATCGGCCATGGTGGCGGAGCTGAGCTCGTTACCGTGCATTCCAACGACGGTGTTGAACCACATCCTCCTTCCTTTTCTTCCCTCGAACACCCTTGTTAATGGTCTGGGACCTAGTATCGTCTTCACCCCACCCTCTGCCAGCCATTCCATCTCCATTCCTAATGCCTTACCCCTGCACACGCCATTGATTAAGGGAGCGTTTACTTTGGAGGATTAGTCTTGATAGATAAAAATAGTAAGGCTAATCCCTTGTTTATTCTGATGGAATAAACCTGGGATATCCCAAGGTTCTTGATTATTTCTATCATTTAAGCTAGTTTTGCTCGATTCATATCTCATTTCAAAGGTGGGATTGGAGTAATCCTACTCTGTAGGATAAAACTACTCAATCATGCATCTGATCAATCATGCAAAGTAAACGCTCCCTAAGTGGAGACAATATGACTAGAAAGAACTCGAAATTGCTTGCTTACCTCTTCTCTGCTTCTACGCGATCTGAAGTCCCAAATGCATCTTCCCAACCTCGACCTCTCATGGAAGATGTATCGTTTTTGCTTAGGGCAGTGAAGGTGTATCTCAGTCCTTTCCTCTCCATCTCCTCCACCATCTCCGGGTACTCTCCCAACATCCTCTCCGTTACACGGAAGCTAGGCACGATCGGAGTTTCTCCTCCTTCCGGTGGAGGTACTTCACAGAAGAGAATTACCTTCTCCGGGAATTCTTTTATCTGATTAAAATAAAAACCAGTGTAAAACCCTAAAAAAAAAGATCCATTAATTGAACTCGTGCAATGAAACTCACCAAGACCATCTCATGGTGGTAGTATATGAACTCCGACAGGGGGCCTTCGTTGGCCGTCCAGACCCTCTTGTAGACATGCGTGCGCGGGGCGGGCCCCACGTACCGTATGTCCTCCCACCCGAAGGCCTCGACTATGTCGTTGAACTCGTGGGCATTCTTGACGTGGAAGCCTCGGAGGAGGACGGCACTGTTTTTCACTATCGTCTTCTCGAACCACTCCTTGTTCTCCCTTATGGCCCACAGCAGCCCCTCCACCTCGCCTCCGCCGCCCTCCGGGGGCTGCAGCACTAGCGGCACAGCTTCGCCGTCCACCGCCTTCTGCCCTTCGCACCTTCCTACCTTGAAGTATTTGCAGCTCATCTCCACCAGCATGTAGTAAACGTAGATTGTACAAAAATATGCTTAAAATTATGGATGCACAATTTGATTTTACTTGCAGCAATATTTATATGTATTTGGGAAGATGCTGTTGCATAGTACTTAAACAATGGAATCAGTTGATGATCGGCATCAATTTATATGCTTTCTTGACTTTGTCGACTGTCGTTTCCTACAAATGTATGTTGGCATTCGCTAGCTTTTGGCTTTGTTTGCTTACCTTTGTCCAAGTGTAATCCATTGTTTAAATCTTTGACTCTGCCAATTTAATATTTATTTTTGACCACTTTTGATAAATAGATTATAAATATATATTAGTCATTCATTTTAAAAATAAAATAAAAATGTCGTGATCACTGAAAAATGTGCAAATCTTTAATTGCGAAAATTATTTACGATATCCCAACTGCTTTATCTAAGAAAGAGCCTCACATACACCTATATATGTATCATTGTATATATCTACCTTCTTCATCTAAAATATTTTTATTCATAAGAAAATTATTTACGATATCCCAACTCCTTCATCTAAGTTTCTGACAATTGTATAAAAAATTTCTAGAGAGAGACGATATATCTCCATTCTATATTCTTGAAATGTTCTCTAATATGCTACGTAAATATTACTCTCTCCGTCCCATAACAAGTGTCCTAATTTGTTTCGGAACGAGAATTTAGGTAAATATGATTAAAGAGTGAAAAAATAAAAAATGGTGAAGCTCACTTTTATTTTGGGAGATGAGTAGTCTACCTTTCTTATTTTAGAACTAGGTCATTTGTTACGGAACACCTCCAAAAAAAAAATTAGAGCACTTGCTATGGGACGGAGGGAGAGAGTATAATAGTAATAAATAAAGCAGCTGGGTTGACGATTATTTTGGCTTTTTCAATAGGATAATTATTCTACTTAGTAGTTCTAGACATCGCTTTGAATTTTATATTTTTTGAAATCTTCTGCAAAATATTATAGTCCATCCCTCTATGAAAATAGGTTTCAAGGGAGAGCTGTACGATTTGAAAAAGATTTAATTGTTTATTTAGTAAGTAGATAAAGAGTCTTATAATTAAAAAAAAAGAAAAAAAGAAAAAAAAAAGATTTAACAATAGAAAGGGGCTCACGGATTAAAAAGTGGTGGGTTCATGAATGACAAAAAAAAGATTATTAAGAAAATGTAGTAGACTATTATTCTAATATTAAATTGTATATTTAATATACTTTATTTATAATATAAAAAAGAATTTTTAAAATAATTTTATTATTTTAAAATAAAACATAATTAAATAATTTTATTTAATCTATTACGTTATAGAGTTTGTTAATTTATTTGAGAATTATTTTAAAGAGGTTTTTACATAGTTATAGAATCAAAAAGATCAAATTGCTAATTAATATTTAAATATCATATTTATATTAAAGAGGTTTTACTATAATTATAGAATTAAATGGAGCAAATTTCAAATTAATATTTAAATATAATAAATCAACATATACGATTCTGATCTATTGGGTCAATATAAATGGGCCATCTCAACGTAAGGCCTATTGGGCCAGCTCAATAAAAGATCTTCCTTATTCAGTTTTGAACAAATTTAGATAGCATGAGTTTATAACTTTAAGCTGCGGCATGGGCTGGGCCCAACTTTAGCTCTAGCATGGGTGATGTTAAACAAAGCCCATTTTGGCTAATTATGCCCATGGATTATGCCAGAGAAAGAGGGCCCAAGGCTGTGAGTGCACTGAGACTGTTCGAGGAATTGCCGCAAAGTTAAAGGAAGAAGAATGTTTGGGAAGGTAGATGAATTAATCGACATCCTACTCAAGGTAGCAAAAAATCCGAAACCGAATAACCAAATTGATCCAAACCAAAATTTTAAAATATCGTTTGGTTATTTCGGTTTTTCGGTTAGGTTTTTTTTCATAAAATTTCGGTTTTTCGGTTCGGTTCGGATTTTTTAAAACCTAATAAAGTCGAAAAACCGAATTATATTTATAATATATATATTTTATATATATAATATTTTAATAATAATTTTATAAAATCTAACTTCTAATATTTTTTTAATTTTATAGCTTTTTCGGATTTTTTCGGAATTTTCTGTTTTTTTTTTTTTTTTTTTTTTTAAATTCGGTTTTTTCGGTTGGGTTCGGTTTTAAGTATAAAAATTTCGGTTAGTTCGGTTCGATTCGATTTTTTTTAAACCGAACAAAATATGATTTGGTTTGGTTTTTGGTTTTAACAAAAACCATACCATATAACCGAATGCACACCAGTACTTCCTACGCACGTTAGAGCTTCGTATATCCTATGAACCTAAAGCCTGAAAGATTTCTGCTTCATATTTACTGACTTTATTACTTAAAACAGTTGTCACCACCTATTTGCTAGGTTTGGTTCAAGTTAGTGTTTGGCTTCATATGTTGGCAGAATAAATAACGAGTATTGAGATTGATCATCTTATGTTTGTTTAGTTATCTTAATTTGGTTTGCCTGTCTCAAACAAAAAATAGTTTAAATGATAGATTTGGCTGTGCGTGATAGTTAGGATATCATTATTTTGGGATTTGCATGAATAACTTTTTACTCTGCGTTCTCTTTGGTTGTGAATTTATCATGGGAAAATGAAGGATAAACAAAATTTTACCATTTAAATTCTTTATTTCTTTTCCCACATTTCCTGCTTGACCCTTACCCATTCCTCATTTACACTACAAAGGATGAATAATATTATCCCTCCTTTGTAGTGTAAATGAGGAATGAGTAATGGTCAAGTAGGAAATGTGGGAAAAGAAAGGAAGGATTTAAAGGGTGAAATTTTGTTTATCCTTCATTTTTCCATGATAAATTTACAACCAAAAATAACGCAGCCTTATAGTATGAGTGACCTAGTTGATTGAATGGTGATCAGAGTGAAGGGTTTGAGATAAATGAAGAACAATGAACAGAAAAGATGATTAATTATGATTCTCTATTTCCTCATGTGATGATATGAATTCCTAATGAAGTGTTTTACCAATTGAGTTGTACTTTACTGTCATTCTCCTAAAAAAAATTGCTACTTTGATTTGGGCTATAAATTATTTTCTTGAGCTTCTTACACCATGGAAGCAATGAAACTAGAGAATAACATAAAAGTGGCTCTATCCACGACATAAAAACAGAGCAAAAATATAATTTTCACTAATCAAAGTATACAGAAAAATAGCTCTGGTCGAAGACACTTCTTTCTGCGCACACACACACACACTTGATAAACAATACGGATAAGAAACTCAAAAGCTACAACTACTCAAAGTCCGCTATATGCCCTTGTAATTTTATTTCTCTTCAATTTATACTCTGTAATTAGGATTTTTACTATGTAACTCACTATAATCTCTTCAGTTAATTAACTCAATTATCCAAACACTTTAACAATTTATAAGCTCTTAAAATGTGTGGGAATGATGAATGATATGAAAATAAGGGAAAAAATGGGTATTTGGGGGCTGAAATCGCGACTGGGGCCCACTTGGGGGAAGCCCCGCCCTTTTCCCGCGGTCACGGCCCGCGTCCGTGGCCTACAAACGTGGGGAAGGATCAGGGGACCCGCGGTTCCACCCCGCGGCCGCGGGTGGTGACCGTGGGTGTCTCCTGGAGTCGGGGACAGCTGACCCGCGGTCCCACCCCGCCGCCGCGGGTGGTGACCGCGGGGTACTGGGCGTTTTGCGCAGTCCGCTCGTTTTGCTCCGTTCTCCCTCGTCCGGACTCGGATTTGGTCGCCGTTTGCGCTCACGAATTCCTCTCGAGACGTACTTAAATCTCATATCTTCAAAATACTCCAATTAATCCTTGATATTTCCTGAAATCACTCCAAAACTACACCAAGGAATCAAATCTTCATAAAACTAAATATTCGGGCACAAACAAGCATTCACAAGCAAAACATGAAGGGAAATGACAACAAATCATGTGGAATTGAGGTACGAAAACCATGTTTGTCATATTATCAAGGGGAAAATCTTATTATAGCCAAAATGCATAAATTTATAAGCTTTATAGTCCTAGTTTCGAATACACTAGTTATATAACCATTTTTTGTTTAAAAGACAATTAGACCCACAATTGACTGAGGTTAATTTTGGCAATGTTTTTAATTTGATTTTTGTATTTACTCGACGATGTTACTACTCGATGGGGACCGTCGCTACTCGATCGAGTACACCATCGAGTAGTGAGTAATTGGCAATATGTTTAATTTGATTTTGTGTTTACTCGATGGTGTCACTACTCGATGGGGACTGTCACTACTCGATCGAGTACATTATCGAGTAGTGACTAGATTGTGTTTTTCATGTTTATTTCTTCTTCTTTTTTGGTTTGTTGGTGCTAAATCTTTGTATTTTGATATTGCAGGCAGCTAAACACCTTATAGGTGGAAGAGACCGTCGTTAATTTATGTAACCCATGCTATTAATCTATACGTACGAGTCGTTTTGCAAATGTTCAAAGGTGGAACGATAGGGCGTCTTAGTGATCACGAGAGATACGCAAGCGTCAACAATGCTCTCCATCACCTATTATCCCTACAGATTGAGGGAGGGAATATTCCTCACCAAGCATGGCTCGATGTCGGTGGTCGTATCATTTGTTTTACAGCAGCGGATTATGCACTTATTACCGGACTTCACTTTGGATTTAGTAAGTTCGATCCTCCCGCTGAGCACCAAATTTTGGCTACTAGTATCTTCACAACTATTTTGGTCATCATCCCACAAAACTCAGCCAACTTAGGTTGAAATTCAAAGCAAAACAACTCGGGACGAATCCAACCACATCATCCTCATCAGTTTCTCTTGTCGTTAACATGACTCGTCTTCCATTACCATCATCGGGAAGTATATTTCTTACATCACCCAAAGCCTCTGTACACCAAACATCATCCATTACAATGAAACACCTCCTATTTTTGAAGTTTTTGAACACTTTCTCCTATCACTCTTACTCGAGTCTCAAGTACTTATTACTTCAGATATTAGAAAATCAAATTGATGAATGAGTTGATCTGTCTGTGCCTACATCTAACTCAAGTAAAAAAGTGCACAGTTGCATAATATGATGAAGATAGTTGAAAGAAAAATAAAATTACAAAGCAAAAAAGAGTGCAAAGCTTGTAAAAACTAAAAAGTATAATTTGGTGCAAACGTAAAGCCCAAACCTAAGTGGGCTCAGCCCTGCACTTACAAAGAATAGCTTTTGGAGCAAATAAAAAGCCCAAACCCAATTGGGCTCGTAAGCAATTACTATGGGCCAAAGAAGCCCATAGTCAATTCATTAAAATAGTCAAGGGGGAAAGTGAATAGACTTGTGCTTATTATTGAGAATTTAAGATCTTCTATTGCAAATTTGTGTGGCATTATCTATTGCATATATAGATGAACGACATGTGGCAATCTTAAGGGTTCAAGATTTCCCAATGTTAGGGTTTATATTTTCCTTAAATAAACCCTAAAATGTCAATCATCTATAAATGTAATAGGAGAGATGTCACATTATAGTGCAATAGAATATCCGAATTGATTGTTGAGAGGCCTACTTTGCCACAATGACAACTGTAAGTAAAATAATGTAAACAAGAATGTCAATCCACACATACATTCAACTTTGAGAAATACATGATAACATAGTATATAGCATTCAGATTTATTTTAAACTAGCTATCTTGCAAAAAAGTAGGAATTTATTCATCACCAACCATTTCACCTTGAGTCTCTGCTTCTTTCATAAGTCTAATATCTGATAAGCTAGCTAGCTCCAACGATACTCTGCATCTGAAAAAGAAAAGAAAAAGTGACAAGAATCAATTGACATTCTACCAACAGAGAAATGTTCAAAATAGAGGAAGATGCTTAGCATACTAATCTTATTTCTATAAAGCATGCCTGCTAAAAATGGTGTCAAATCATTCAACTTTTATAAATTTCTTACCTGACATGAAGGGCAGAGTCAAGTTTGAAAGATCATATCAAAAACGCTTCAAACGAACTTCAAGGGCATCCCATTTCTCTTTTATCTCTGTCGCCGAGTACACAAGAGATCGGTTATGATCATCGATCTCAATCAGTTCAAGTGTTGGAATCTTTCCAATATCAACTGGAATCTTAGACAAATACAGACAACGATGAAGCATTAGGCGCTGGAGCCTCGGAAAGTGGCTACTTTCAGTTGTCCAGTTCTGCAGATTTGATTCATCAATATGCAAAAGTCTCAGATCCACAAATCCTCCCTCAATAGTTTTCTAGAGTTCCCCACTGCAAGCATAGTTCTTTAGTTTCAACACTTGAAGAGAAGGCAACCGGCCAAAAACCATCATGTATGTCCAAGGAAGCCGCCGTCCACTCAATTCCAACTTTTTCAGCGATCTAGGAAAATAAAATTTGGGACACAGTTGAAATGAACAATGCGTCACCAATTTCAATTTCTCCAATCGACTTAGCAAACCAAGACTACCAAAATCAAAGTAGTTTGGATGAAACTTCTCCTCTAACGAGTAGCATATTTCCAACTTTCTAATGTTTCGAAACTTACGCACCATACTAGAACTAAATACAAAGTTTGTTGCCAGAGAAAGTGTTTGGAAGTTTTTTAGAGAAGACTTTGCTGAATCTTTTGGATCGGGTAAAGGAAGAAATGAAAAGGCGATAAGATGCCTTAATTGCTCCAGATTCCAAATTTCGTCAGGCAAGCTAACCTCCGATCTATAAATAATTAAAGTCTGAAGATTATGAAGCTTTGATATAGCTGAAGGAATAATATTGCTAGGAATTTTGGAAGCAAGGTATGTGAGATGAATCAAATCAAACACTTGACCTAAGTCCCAAAATGCATGATCCTTTCTACGTAAAACATGAAGGACCTTAAGTGACATAAAATTCTCTATAGAGCCTTTGGGCCTATACCCCCTCTGTGAAATACATATAATAGAACAGGTGCATGAGCTATGCGTAGAGTCTTTAAGATCAAGATCATACCAACTAACACTTACGCATTGATGATTTTGTAGCACTTGTGGAAGAAAATGCTTTCTCACGATAGGATTAGGAAAGTAATCCATGATAGGTAGAAGGAACTTCTCTTCCCCAGCCTGTCTTGAACAAAAATCCCGAACCACGTTATGAAGCTTGCACCTTTTGATTTTGCCATCACTCTTCTTGCTAGTAACCAAAACTAGACTTTGCTCGACCAGCACCTCCAAAACATCTTCCGCCACCTCTTCCAACGTTTTAGATTCATCTCGACCTTCCAAAAAGCCCTCAGCTACCCAAAGTTTGATGAGTTCTGAGACACGGATCTCATAATCTTCAGGGAAGCCTGCCATATACAAGAAACACTCCCTCAAATGTCGAGGCAAGTGTTTGTAACTCAAAGATAATAATATAGTTTCCAACTGTCCATCATTTGCCCCAATTCGCTTCCACAACTTTGGAGTTCTATCAATCTTGGATAAAAGTCCTGCCACAGTAACAATTGAAAGGGGCAGTCCTTCACAACGTTTTACATATTTTTTCCCAATATCTTGCAGCTCAACAGGACAATCTTGATCTCCGAAGACCTTCTTCTGGAACAAACGCCAACTTTGTTGGTCATCCAAGAAACGCAACATATGAATGGGGCTCGCAGAGTTAGCATAAGCAGCTACATTCTTTAGCCTTGTGGTTAATATGATTCGGCTTCCATTATTATCATCAGGTAATAGCCTCTGTATGTGATCCCAAGCTTCCATACTCCAAATGTCGTCCACTACTATGAGATACCTCCTACCTTTTAGGTATTTGTATATTTCAGACTCCTTAACCTTGCATTGTAAATCACTCTCTGCTTGGATTCCCTTTCCTTTCATCGAAGCAAGCAGATTTGAAAGAATAATTTCTACATTGTAATCTTTCGATATTGTGACCCGCATGAAAATCAAAATGATAAGTAATGAATGTATCATCATAAACAATTTTAGCGAGTGTGGACTTACCAATGCCTCCCATTCCCACAATAGGGAGGACTTGCAGCTCGGATGAATAGCTTGTAAGCCATGACATTATCTGCAACCTATCTTCATCAAAACCAACCACGACGTCCTTTCTTGTGGGTGAAGATCTTGATGATGAACCAACATCAGTCCACTTAATTCTCTCCGCCAATCTCCCCAACCGGTTTGAAATGCTGACAGTCAACTCTATTGCTACAGCTTGATCAAAACCATCAAAATCTTCACTCTTGAGTGCAGATCTTGATGATGAACCAACAGCTGGAGAATCGCTCAGTCGTCCTATGTTCTTAACTGAATCTTCAGCACTTGACTTAATTCTCTCCACTAATCTCCCCAAGCTGTCGGTCAGCTCTGTTGCAACAGCCGGAGAATCATTCAGTCGTCCTACGTTGTCAACTGAGCCTTTAGCAGTTGACATAATTCCATCCGCTAATCTCTCCAACTCGTCCGAAATCTGGAGAAACTGCTCTGAAGCCATTACACTC
Organism: Salvia miltiorrhiza; assembly: GCF_028751815.1. Taxonomy (NCBI): domain Eukaryota; kingdom Viridiplantae; phylum Streptophyta; class Magnoliopsida; order Lamiales; family Lamiaceae; genus Salvia; species Salvia miltiorrhiza. Next base: position 3,258,323 of record NC_080389.1, read on the forward strand.
TCGAGTGCAGATGTTGATGATGAACCAACAGTTGCGTAGTCTTCAGCTGACATAATTTCCTCTGCCAATCTCCCCAACACGCCTGAAAAGTGGAGAATCTGCGTTCTCACTGAACCCAGATCTTCATCAAAACCATCAAAATCTGCACTCTTGAGGGCAGATGTTGGTGATGAACCATCAGCGGTAGAATTGTCTATTAAGTCTCGAGCAGTCCACTGAATTCTGTCCGCTAATCTCGCCAAACGATTTGAACTGACAAACAGCTTTGTTGCTAATGTTGGATCTCCATCAAGATCATCAAAATCTTCACTATTGAGTGCAGATCTTGAAGATGAACTAACAGCAGGAGAATCACTCTGTCGTCCTACGTTGTCGACTGAGTCTCCATTAGTTGACATAATTCTCTCCGCTAAGCCCAGCAACCGGATTGAAATGCTGACAGTCGGCTCTGCTTTCAGTTTGACACCAAAACCCTTCAAATGATAACTTAAGCAGAAAATATAGTCTGGAACGGCAGTCTTAAGAGCAGCTGATCTCATGGAAATATAGTATGTGTTAGTCAAAAAGCAACAATTGTCAAAAAGTTGCAGCTGCTTTATTTTGTCAAATAAAGGCAGCCCCAATTCTCCAACTTGGCGTGCACCTACCGCCACCAACCACCCTCATTTTGCCTATAAATAGAAGGCATGGCAGCAGCATTAGAATCACCCCATCACCCCAAAACCCCCAGAACAACACCAGAGAAGGGTGTGATATTAGAGAGAGAAATCTTGTGTGAGAAAACTTCAGTGTGGAAGTTATACACGAGTGATAAAAGTGAGTTGAGAGATAGCCTCTGCGTAGGCAGATACAAAATACAGTGTAGTATTTTTGTTGTACTCCTCCTTTTGAGATTCTCTAATATATTGGTGTGGGTCCGTGGACGTAGGCAGTTTGGCCGAACCACGTTAAAAATATCGGTGTCATTTTTATTCTCGTTTCATATCGGTCGATATCCAAAATATTGCGTCACACTAGATCCCGGGCGGAATTATTGGCGTCTATAATTCCCAACAACTGGTATTAGAGCCACGGTGGTGGCAGATATTTTCTGATGTTTTTTCGCTGGTACTATTCACGTGAATAGTGAATTCCGCGAATAGTGAAATTTGTCGGCGGTTCCGATTTGTCGACAAAAGGTGTTCTAAACACGGTGGTTAGCTGAAAAATCAGAAACGATCCAAGGAGTCCAGATCGAGTGGGAGCAATGTCGACAGACGATAAAATTTCCAAAATTGATAAATTCAACGGTGTGAATTTTGAATTTTTTGGAAAATGCAAATGGAGGATTACTTGTACTAGAAGGACCTGTATAAGCCCTTGAAGGAAAATCCAGAAGTCAAGGACATGGACGGAGCAAGTCAAAGAATGGCAGGCAGAGCTCCAGAATCCACAAGAATTCCAACAAATCAAAGTCTGTTGAATGTTGGAACTGTGGTCAGGTCGGGCACTACAGAACGCAGTGTAAAGTACCTTCAAAGGGAAACGAGAAAAAGACCGAAGCCAATGTTGTGGCTGAAGGAGAAGGACGTGAGACATATTCCAGAGTTGAGGAATAACTTGATCTCCGTCAAGCAATTGTCGAGAGAAGGATGTGATACACACCTCTCAGGTGATTGTTGGAAAATCACTAGGGGCGCAATGATTCTTGCACGTGGCAAGGATACTGGCAGCCTATACACAGCGATGAATGCGTGTGTGACAATTGCAGTTGCTGATAGCAAGAAGAATGCAAATTTGTGGCACCAAAGACTTGGACACATGAGCCAGAAAGGGCTCAAGTATATGCATTCGAAAGGGAAACTACCAGAAGAGGGTGAGTTTCAACACAAGTGGTAGAACTCTGAAGCAAGTAAAGCTTGAGTTAGTCCACACAGATGTTTGGGGTCCAGCAAGAGTTTCATCCATTGGCGGAAAGTCTTTACCTTTGTGACTTTCATCGATGACCACTCGAAAAAGGTGTGGGTTTACTTCTTGAGACAAAAGTCAGAGGTGTTTGAGGCGTTCAAAAAGTGGAAGGCCATGGTGGAGAATGAAACTGGCTTACGGATAAAGAGATCCGATAATGGCGGAGAATACGAAGATATGGCGTTCAAGAAATTTTATTACCGGAATGGCATCAAGTTGGAAATGCCAGGGACCCCACAACAAAATAGAGTCGCAGAACGCATGAACCGGACGTTGACAAAAAGAGCTAGGAGCATGAGGATACATGCAGGACTGCCAACACAATTTTGGGCAGAAGCTGTCAACACAACGGCATATCTCGTTAACCATGGGACATCTGTACCATTGGAGTACAGAATACCGGAGGAAGTTTTGAGTGGCAAAGAAATTAAACTTTCTCACTTAAAAGTTTTTGGCTGTGTCGCGTATGTACACATTAGTGATATTGCCAGGAGTAAGCTCGACTCCAAATCACTAAAATGTATTTTCATTGGATAATGGTGGAGATGAGTTCGGGTACCATTTTTTGAGATGACAAAAACAGGAAGGTCATCCAAAGCTGGGACGTAATATTCAATGAAAATGTGCTGTAAAAGGACAGGAATGCAGTGCAGTTCACCGACACAACAACGGAGGATCCAACATATGTTGATCCAGATGATACTGCAGAGTGCAGTACATTGAAGCAAACAGATGAAAGTTTGCAGACGAAGGAGCCCAACTCTGAGGCTGATCCACTACAGTCTCCAGTTCCAGCTCTAACTCCTATTCCTAGGAGGTCATCTCGACCTCAGGTTCCTTGTATCGAAAGTCTTCTTGATAGTGTGGTCAGGTAGCGAGTTCCGTTGAGTGGTAACGGCGGTGCAAGATATACGGAGGTGTACCCCCAGTGAACTCACGATTGAATCCGGTGGTTCCTTGTATCGAAAGTCTTCCTGATAGTGTGGTCAGGCAGCGAGTCCCGTTGAGTGGTAACGGCGGTGCAAGATGTACGGATTGTCGTTCGAGGGAGGACATGATGTGGTCCTTGGTTTGAGGGGAGGATTTAGGAGAAGCAAAGCGAATTCTCGGGATGAGAATTTACAGAGACAAGCAAAAAGTGTTTTGCAGTTGTCTCAGGCCAAATACGTTGATCGAATCTTGCAAAGATTCAATATGAGCAGTGCTAAGCCGGTTAGCTCAGCGTTAGCTAACCATTTCCGCCTATGCAAAGAGCACTTTCAAAAAGACAAAGGAGGAAAGAGACTTCATGGCTAAATTCCTTACGCCTCAGCCGTTGGAAGTCTGATGTATGCCATGGTCTGTACTAGACCAGATATCGCTCATGCAGTGGGAGTTGTGAGCAGAATTATGGCAAATCCTGGAAAGCAGCATTGGGAAGCAGTAAAGTGGATATTGAGATATCTACGTGGATCTACTGATAGATGCTTGTGCTTTCGACGAGGTAATGTAGCACTACAAGGTTTTGTAGATGCAAATTTTGGCGGTGCGGTAAATCGCAGGAGAAGCACTACCGGTTATGTCTTTACAGTTAAAGACAGAAAGGCTGCTGCGTTGATTGAGGTGTGAAGACAGATTGAAATCAGTCTTCAAGTGGGAGATTGTTAGTCAAAAAGCAACAATTGTCAAAAAGTTGCAGCTACTTTATTTTGTCAAATAAAGGCAGCCCCAATTCTCCAACTTGGCGTGCACCTACCGCCACCAACCACCCTCATTTTGCCTATAAATAGAAGGCATGGCAGCAGCATTAGAATCACCCCATCACCCCAAAACCCCCAGAACAACACCAGAGAAGGGTGTGATATTAGAGAGAGAGAAATCTTGTGTGAGAAAACTTTAGTGTGGAAGTTATACACGAGTGATAAAAGTGAGTTGAAAGATAGCCTCTGCGTAGGCAGATACAAAATACAGTGTAGTATTTTTGTTGTACTCCTCCTTTTGAGATTCTCTAATATATTGGTGTGGGTCCGTGGACGTAGGCAGTTTGGCCGAACCACGTTAAAAATATCGGTGTCATTTTTATTCTCGTTTCATATCGGTCGATATTCAAAATATTGCGTCACACTAGATCCCGGGCGGAATTATTGGCGTCTATAATTCCCAACAGTATGAAACGGCAGTCTTTAAAGCAACTCTCTTGCAGATCGACAAAATTCTCTCCACTCTCACCAACAAGTATAAAAGGCTGACAATCAGCTCTATCGCAGATCTTGATGATGAGTCACTCCGCCTTCTTACGTTGTCGACTAGGTTGTCGGGACGCTTGCAGTAGTCCACCACATCTCCGGCAGTTGAGGCGAGCTCCTCTGCCAATTCCCCCAACTGGATGGAAATTCTCAAACTCGCCTCTGTCGACGCACAATCTGAGACATTTTGTGGGGAGAAAATATACTCAATAATCTCTTGTGTTGTCTTTACTACCTCCCTGATTGCTCCTTGTTTTGGGAAATGTTTGAGATTCAACTGCAAGACCACAGCTTTGTCGTGGATGGATATAATTCGTAGTTTAACACGAAGAGTGGTGAGATCATCGTTGCGTCTAAGGATTTGGCGTAAAATTTGTAGCAGGGAATCGAGAGCTTCAGAAGCCATATGAGGTGTACGCAAACAATTTTGTCAAACTGAATGCTTATCGGTTTGGATTGGAATTACCAATCCTTCCTCTGATTTGCATACAACACGTCCAAATTTTAAAAATGGTGGAGAAAGAGTCAAGAATGTTTCAATTGAGGGGCCCGCGGAAGGAGTCTCTCTTGTTTTGATTTTGGCCTCTCTCATTTGAATCCGTTGGTTATATAGTTTTTTTGGCCGTTGTTCTTTGTAGTTGTCTATCTTGTCAAAAACTTTGCTTCTTGGTTTGTTTTTTTATTTTATTTTTTGTTATTTAGCTTTGTTTTTTGAGTATTTTTTCTTCATTTTTTTTTTAATTTCACCGGAAAGATTTTGATGAGATTGGTGTAGTGGTTCCCCCTACATACGAGTTGCTTATTAGATTATATATTAGATATATGTTGTAATTTTTTTTAAAAAAAATCATTATAGTAAACATATATCTAATATATAATCTTATGAGGTGTAATTTTTTTTTAGAATTACAACATATATATATATAATCTAATAAGACAGACTCCTTACGCGGGCCCCTCAATTGAAACATTCTTGACTCTTTCTCGGCCATTTTTAAAATTTGGACGTTTTGTATGCAAATCAGAAGAAGGATTGGCAATTCCAATCCAAACCGATAAGCATTCAGTTTGACAAAATTGTTTGCGTACACCTCATATGGCTTCTGAAGTTCTCGATTCCCTGCTACAAATTTTACGCCAAATCCTTAAACGCGACGATGATCTCACCACTCTTCGTGTAAAACTACGAATTATATCCATCCACGACAAAGCTGTGGTCTTGCAGTTGAATCTCAAACATTTCCCAGAAAAGGAAGCAATTAGGGAGGCAGTAAATACAACACAAGAGATTATTGAGTATATTTTCTCCCCAGAAAATGTTTCAGATTGTGGGTTTATAGAGGCGAGTGTGAGACTTTCAAATCAGTTGGGGGAATTGGCAGAGGAGCTCGCCTCAACTGCCGGAGATGTGGTGGATTACTGCAAGAGTCCCGACGAACTAGTCAACAACGTACGAAGGCGGAGTGACTCATCATCAAGATCTGCAATAAGGCTGGATGTCAGCCTTTTATGCCTGTTGGCGAGAGTCAAGAGAATTATGCTGACTACTGCTTCATCAACAAGATCTGCACTCAAGAATGAAGATGATGGTTTTCATGAAGATTTGACTGTAGCAACACAACTGGCTCTCAGCATTTCAAACCGGTTGGGGAGATTAGCGGAGAGAATTAAGTGGACTGCTGTTGGTTCATCATCAAGATCTGCACCGACAAGTAAGGATATCGTGGTTGGTTTTGATGAAGATAGGTTGCAGATATTGTCCTGGCTTAGAAGCTATTCATCCGAGCTGCAAGTCCTCCCTATTGTGGGGATGGGAGGCATTGGTAAGTCCACACTCGCTAAAATTGTTTATGATGATACATTCATTACTTATCATTTTGATTTTCACGCTTGGGTCACAATATCGAAAGATTACAGTGTAGAAAGTATTCTTTCAAATCTGCTTGCTTCGATGAAAGGAAAAGGAATCCAAGCAAGGCTCTTTTTGTAAAACAAGGCTCTTTTATAATAGGTATAGATAGTTGATGGTCAGCATCTCTTCCTCTAGTGTGTTCTGAGCTTGCTTTTTTATTCAACTAAAATTTTTATTAGACTTATAAATATAATAGTTTTTATAGATGACTCATATAACATATAAGGCTTTAAAGATAAATTTTGTATCATTTGTTTTCTATTGTATAATTCTAAATGACTTGAAAGCATGCAGTCATGTATTTATTTCAACTAAAAGTATTGGCTAATTTACCAATTACTCTTATGTGTTTGTTCATGGTTCTGCGTTCTCACGAAAAGATGTGATTCTCATAGAGTTATTGACTTATTCAGAACGGATAATATAGAATTCCCCATTGATCCTAACCCTATATATATATATATATAGGGGCGCGCTCCAGTGAGACCCCATAATTTTCGTGAAACACTAGGACAATGAATAAGACATATAATACTAATGAACAAAACGTATATCTAATGAACAAGATGTATATACTGATGAAAAATAAAATTTAAAAAATTCGTAATGAATAAGACATATATACTGATGAACAGGGCCGTATATACTGATGAACAATGCAGTATATGCTGATGAATAACAAAATTTAAAATATTCTGCTCCCTCCAGGATTCGAACCCTGTGAAAAAAAATCACCCTCCAGATACAATATCAGCCATAGGATTGATAAAATAAACGCACCAGATCGTGCCCTAGATCTCACTAAAATTAGAGGGTCTCATTGGAGCGGCCCCCTATATATATATATATATATATATATATAAAATAGACTTCAATCTTGAGAATATATATTCTTTTTTTTTATAGAGGGTATTGAGAATATATATTCTTCAACTTGTTTTAAGTTTTGTATAATTGATGTTTTTCTTCTTCGGATAAATGCAGCTAAAATGTCATTAGCAAAATGCGTGTAACGTGAGGACTGTAAAATTAGATGCAATAAAGGTCCTCCATCATGCTTGGATGGCGTTTGCATTTGTCTTGACGAGCTAAGATATATGTTCAGTGAATATGGTAATTTTAATAAATTTTTTTGATGTTGTATTCGAATATTTATATACCATCTTTTCTTAATTATGAACTATTGTTGAAGGACCTCCGTGTCGGAGTGAAGCGGAGTGTGCCTCACAAAAATGTATCGCTAAAGAGGTGTTAACAGATATTTTGACATGCGAATGCCACTTCCAATCAGGATCAGAAACTAGTGACGAAGGATGCGAGGGATTGATAACATGTGCGCCCCAATGCTATGGAAATTGTGTTTGTGGATAAAAAAAGGACAAAATCATCTTAAAATGTTTTTCAACAACATGAATAAAAACTGAAATCTATATGGAGATGAAGTGTTACTAATTTTTTGCATTTTTTAATATATGATTAATTTTGGGGTAAATAGCCTTAAATCCATAATGTATTCCGGAATTTGGAATTGCACCTATTTTCGAAAATCGGCCATAACCTTTCATTTTCATCTCAAATTTGTCCAGTGTTCGGTTTTTATCTACGTGGACGTCGAAAATTGACACGTGTCATTTTCGGTGGCCACCCTGTCATTTTCGACCACCTCCGTGTGAATTTCCAAGTCCACATGGATAAAAACCGATCAACGTATAAATTTGAGATGAAAATGAAAGGTTATGGATTGTACGGTCGATTTTCAAAAATATAGATATGAATCAATTTATAAATCAGCCCATGTATAAGTTTACATTTAAATATAAGCTGAGCCCAACTTAAAAATAGGGGCCTAATAAATACAGCCCATCCCCATCTCTCTAATCTCTCTTTCTCTTGGCTGAAAACTGGTCTTACGCAGCCCTCAAAGTCCTTTATTTATTCGTTTGTTTTAACATGGGTCTACACATTCTTGTATTTAAATTAAAATACACTGCCTCGAGGAAGAAAATGGAAGTCTCAAATTCAAAAATCTTATCTCATTCAACACATAAACATGCTTCACTAGGGAAAAGAAAAAATCAAGATGCATAAAAACTAACCATGACAGAATAGATATCAGATTAATACAATAAGCAAAGGCCGAAGATTATTACAAATGTAGTGGAGACGACAAGACAAGAGTAGATGAATCTCTGTGTAATGAATTCAATCCCAGTTCACATACCGCGACCCCTCCCGCTTGCACTCCACGAAAGGATTCTCACCATAGCATGTCGCGTTGACGATCAAGTCCAACTCGATGCAGCATCAATTAATTGATCAAATTTTCGACCTCTCTAAGACTCAAACCCAAGTTTAAATGATTATTTTTGCATTATAAAAGTCTTGTTCGTAGATTTCATTGATTTATTCATATCCATTAATTCTCATTCTTACGAAAGATAACATTTTTAGTGGAGAAATATATTCTTATTGCTAAACACCGAGAATTCTTTCATGAAATTAACCCTACTTATTTAGTATAGATATTTTATAGGTTCAATGCAATTAATTTATAAGTTATTTGTTTTTTGTTTTTTTCAAAGAAAATCAATAATAATTTCTTAATTACAGTTCTCACAATAAGATATTTTTATATTATTGTTTGGGTTAATATCACATTCTATCTCAACATTTCGTTTATGTCTATTCCAACTTTTAAAATTTTTGTCATGTAAAAACGCTTCAAATTACATTGAAGAATAAAAAAATGGTTCTTGCACGAATGCATGTATTGATTCATCGAAGTAGAAATTTATTCGGAAATGAAAATTTATGGACATATTTTCTAATAATCAATACTACTTCTTCCCTTATTGTTTTTGACATCTAATGTGAATGGTTAGTTTTTATGCATCTTGATTTTTTTTTCAAGTGAAGCATGTTTTTACGTTGAATGGATGAGATCCAATGTTTTAACTAATAAAAATGAAATTAAATGATAAAAAATAATTATTTGCCTTAATCAAGTGGAATAAACACTAATTAATAATAATTGCATAAAAGAAATGATGGAAGAAAATAAATAAATAAAAAATTGAGAGTCATGGGACATAAAATTTGGTACAGTGGATCTTAAGTGATATTGAATACTTTCTACTAAAAATTCACTCATCGTATAGAACTAAGCAATTACTATATAGCAAAAGCTATTCATCATCGGTCGAAACATGCAGCCAATTATTCAATTAAATTGAATTATTTTATCAATCATATATTACCATTCAAATCAAACACCTCTTTACAATTTTTCACAATCACAAGGGATGAGGAGTAAAATAGCAGCCTTGTCTTAGTGGGCTAAAGCCCAATAAAAACCATAAAAGAAAATGCCCAAGTCTAAGAATGACAAAAGTGAGCCCAACCCTATCATTTCTCTCTCAATCTCTCTTCTTAATTTTGGAGACACAGCCTCCTTCTCGGGCGACACTAGTTAGTCGCTGCACATTATAGTAATGTGAAGTATTCTTGTAGTGTTTGTTAGCATTGTTTTATTTTATTCTGCTTCTCTACCTTCCCACACTCTCTGCCTAAAATTGGATGACATATTGAGAACCATCTCTCTCTCTCTCTCTCTCTTTGTTGACAGATGATAAGAGGTGAGAGGGAAGAGGATTAAAGAAAAATAAGCAAATACACAAAAACAAGAGAGATAATGGTGGTAAAACCTAGCTAGCTAATACGGTAATACAGATACTTCGAACTTGGGGCCTGCCAAGCTCTGCACTAGTGCTTCGTTCTTACTCCGAAGCTGAACTTGAACATGAAATGGAAGATCTTCCCCTTGTAATTCCACTTGTTCCTCTACGATCTCCTTTGCGCACATCACAGCAGATTCTCCACAATCCCTCATCCATATCTTTTTCAGCGTCGGTATGTCTCCAATTTGACTCGGGATCTCCTTCAACTCTTCCATATTAACAAGACCAAGCTTCTCAAGGCATGGAAAGATGGAGTTCGATTCCGCAGTCCAATGCTTCAAACTGGGACACCAATGCAATCCCAAGTATTTGAGGGAAGGGAATTGGCCTTCAACCATTTCCCACTTGCCTGTTCCAAAGCATCCCTCCCACAACATGAACTTCTCGAGAAGGGGCATTGAACCTATCTTTTCCAATATTTTTTCCCATTCAAAGCCATCATTCATCCGAAGAGTCAACTTCTTGAGGCTTTGGGGGAATGTGAGCGAATACGCAGCAGCTCTAAAACCAAACCAATATACGTGGAAGGATTCCAATTTACACAGACTTTTGATATTGTTCAGACAATAATAATCATCTTGCTCGATTCCCCCTCTCCAAATATAATTTATCCCCAATTTTTTGATATTGGGAATTCTCTTAACCACCTCTTCACTGCACTTGAAATTTGATATTCCCTCAAGCACCAGTAGATTCTCCATGATAACGACATCATCACTCGTAGGTTCTGGAAGATAAAAAATTCCTTTCATTTCAATATGCCTAAGTTGTGGCATTCTCCAAATCTCACCAGGTGCAGTGAACTCCTTCCGACAAGAAACAATCAATATGTGCAGATTCCAAAGGCGAGTAAACGAGGTAAAGATCGAGGACATGCTATTAACTTTAACAGCAAGGTGGCGCAAGTTAACATACTGAGACGGAAGGGACTTGATCACGCGTTCATCTTCTAAATAACGAAACTTGTTGTATGCATGTAATGTTCTAAGCAACCCAGAATTCTTAATACGCGGGACGCTCCCATATTCACTGATAATGGAACGAGCACGTGGCATAGATTGCAAGTCGTCAAGGACTTTCGTCTTTGGCGTGTTCCTGGGTATAACAATGCGGCGTTGGCTACTTATGCATCGAGGACTAGATTGCCCTATCACATGATAGAACCCATCTTTCTTGCTCTGGTTCAAGCATAAATCCCTCAACAAATCATGAATTTTGACTAATTTTATGTTTCCTGTGGACCCCACTTCACCAACTAGAATGAGATTTCTATCAACCAAGTCCTTTAAGAACTCTATGGCAATAGTTTCCAAACTTTTGCCATTCATGGGTTTTAAAATCCCTCAGAAACCCATAGCTTCACGAGTGTTGAGACTCTAACCAAATCATCCTCCTCAAACACTCCCATATACAAAAAACATGGCTTTAAATAAACTGGCAAATGATTATAGCTCATTTTCAACAGTTTCATGCAATGCTTATCATTCTCCAAATTCACTTCTGAAGCTAAATTCTTCCTAATTGATTCCCAAACTCCTAGAGTGTGTTCCCTATTTCTCAAAATACCCGCCACTACAACAATTGATAAAGGAAGTCCTCTGCAATTCTCTACTATTTTCTTTCCAATTTTCTCAAACTCATGAGGGCAACTTCCAACCCCAAACACAATTTTTGAGAAGAGTTCCCAGCTTCTTACCTCATCTAAAAATTCCATTTGAAGGCTAAAATTGTTGTTCAATTGGGAACTCAAGTGTGAAAGCCTAGTCGTCACTATTATCCGACTATAATTCTCATTTTCGGGAAAGAAACGTTGTATCCTATCCCAAGCATCGATGCTCCACATATCATCCATCACAATTAGAAACCTTCTACCTGACAAATACTGGTAGAGCTCTAATCCTAGTTCATCTTCACTCTTTTCACTCAGTTGTTCCTTGCTTTTTTTAGTGGCTTGAGAAACAAGTTCACAAAGAATTTCCCTAGTGTTGTATTGTTCAGAAATAGTAGCCCAAGCACAAACGTCGAAACGCTGCTCAATAATTTTCTTCGAATAAACAGTTTTGGCAAGAGTGGTCTTACCTATCCCGCCCATTCCTGTGATCGGGATGACTTGGCGTTCGCGTTGGTCGGAAACGAGCCTTTCCAAGATTCCATTCACGACACCCTCGGACCACACCACCATGCCACTATTGTTCTTCTCAGTGGAAGAAGAAGCAGAGATGAAGCTACGCCGCGTATCATGGAGCACCACCTTCTCTGTATTCCTCTGCATCGCCAAACTCTTGATCTGATCCATTTCCTGTATCACATTTTGCACATCTTGAAACAAGTTCATCTCTTCATCATCATCATCATGATTTGATGAGACAGTTTTCGGATCCTCTGGATCTGCTTCGTCGGAAACAGGAGAGTTATAAGCTTCTCTGGATCTGCTCAGCTGAATCTTGGCCACGATATGAGATTCGATGGTGTCTTCAGCTGCATAAGCTGCATCTGCAATACGCATCTCCAAGGGATCTGCTTCGTCGGAAACAGGGGAGTCATAAGCTTCGAGAAACTCCTGCAAGAACATGACATTTTCAGTGAGGGATTGAACTTGGTGTTTGTTTAGAGAAATCGGTGGGGAATGGTGGCGCTCGAGGTCGTCTATGATATGCATTAGAGAAACCAAGGCTGCGTAGGCCGCCATGATCGATATCAGTTGAAGGGAAACAGAGTATAATTATGAGAATTTTAGACAAGAATTTGATAGAATCTTAATTTAGCTTCTTATTTATAATAACATGAAATCTTAATAGGTCATATTTTAAGCGACGTCAACGACATATCTTATCTTAGCAGTTGGCAGTAATGTGAAAGCGGATGTTTATATAAAGAGTTGTTGCAGATTATCAAGAGCTTCATAAGCCATCTCGATTCTACACAAAAAATATTCTCAAAATTATTGTTTACTGGTTGGTTGTGACTTTTGAGTAGTGATGAGTTCAAAGTTTCTTTTTGCTTTTTTCAATTTCAAGGCAAAACTGAGCCACCCATTCCCTATCTTTTCGTCAGTGCGATTCCACGTCATCAATCACTATTCTGCTATGGAAGATGTATCGTCTATTACACGTCATCCAATCCAATCACACGCTAGCTCAATGAATCCCTTTGAGATGAGCTGTTTGTGGGTTTATTCCATCTTGCACCTTGGTGCATTGCACTTAGGTGCTTAGATGGAAGACACGTGGCTTTGCATTGCATTTATGCCGTTGATGTATAACATTGCACTTAGGTGCTTAGATCGAAGAAAATGTAAGTCTCAAATTCAAAAATTTGCACGACACTAAGAGGGTGTTTGGCTAAGCTTATTTTAAATAGCTTATAAGCTCTTAGAGCATATAAGATGTTTCAAAAGTTTATAAGCTGTAATTTTTAAGAGCTTATAAGTTGTCAAAGTATTTGGATAATTGAGCTTATAAGTTAGAGAGATAATTTTTTTGCTAGAGATAGAAAATTGAAGAAAAATAAACTTGAATGATATATGATGAAAATAATAAATTATAATTGAAAAATATTTGTAAAAAGATTGTTTCATATGAGATTATAAAAAAATAAGTTGGGGTAGAGGAACTTATTTTTTGGGGAGCTTATTTTTGGAGCTTATAAGCTGTTTATGAGCTTATTTTGTCAAACACTTTGAATGAGCTTATAAGCTCCTAAAGTTGTTTAGGAGCTTATAAGCTCAGCCAAACACCCTCTAAATCTCATCTCATTCAACACATAAACATGCTACACTAGGAAAAAGAAAAAGTCAAAGATGCATACAACTAACCATGACATAATAGATACTTATCAGATTAATACAATAAGCAAAGGCCGAAGATTATTACAAATGTAGTGGTATTGAACAATCTAGGCTGTATAGTTTGAAGAGAATTTCATTTATTTCTGTGTAAAAACTCAACATACAAAAGAAGAGCAAGACAACTATTTATACTATACAAAGAAGCTTCAAGAAGTTCTTCACGGTTATAACTAACTAGACCTACTGTTAACTAACTAAACTACTCTTAGCTAATCACACAGAAACTAACGTGCGCTTTATGCGCACAGTTCATGCATGCGTTTAGGGCTGGCAAATCGTGCGGGTCAGATCGCTATCGGGTCGACCTGATATCAACCCGACCTGATAAGGCCAAACCCGAACCCGACCTGATAAGGAAATGCTAAAACCCAACCCGAACCACCCAACCTGATACACCTAAACCCGAACCCAACCCGAACCCGACACGAATCCGATAACAACCAGATTTGAATCGGGTTGACACGACCCGATAGCAACACGATAACGACACGATCTGATTACGACCTGATAACAACCCAATTTGAATCGGGTTGACACAACACGATAGCGGCACGATCTGATTACGACCTGATAACAACACGAATTTGATTTGATTCATTCACATGAATAATAATATTTAAAAAATACAAAATTCATCACATATGCTCAACAATCAACATATCCAATAAATCAACAATTCAACATATGCCAAACTAAAAATACAATCAATATAAAGCATTAAACCAATAAGCTTAACAAAATATAATAAGCTCAAATGAAAATAACAATGCATCAACCAAGAGTCGTCAATCCCTCTCATAACTACAACATAATCCAAGTGAGCTTAACAAATCAAAACATAACTAGACTAAGTGACAGCCTTCATGCAACAACAATAGTGGAGACCGAAGAAGATTCGGTTTGAGGTTCATCATCGCCATGTAGAAAGTCTTCGGCTAACTCAGATGTTGGTACTTCGCTTTTGAAGGCTTTGAACGAAAAAAATATGAATTAATATTAAATATATATCAATAATATAAAATGTTAACATTAATAACACAAAAAACTCATACCTTTTTCTCCAAACAACCAATCTCTAGTGCAAATAATTGCCTCCATTGTGCTTGCTTTAAGTGAGCTACGGTATTGATCAAGTACTCTTCCACCAACACTAAAAACAGCTTCTGAAGAAACTGTAGTTATGGGAATGCTCAAAATATCACGAGCCATGTGAGCTACTTGTGGATACTTATATTGATTCCCTTTCCAAAAGCCAAGAACATCAAGATTGGATTTGGCACCCAACCTTGCTTCTTGCATATACAACTCCAATTGCAACTTTTGTTCACTTAATTCTATCACATTCAACTGAAGAAGGACAATGCTTGTAGTTGGGATCAACAAGCTGAAAATTCATGAATGCTTTCCTATAATATAGTGCATTATCAAGCATAAAAAAAGTAGAATTCCATCTAGTAGGGAGTCCTGTCTCTGTCCTCTCTTACTTTGCAAAGATAACTTGCTTACACATTCCAAAAAATTTTGCCTCCTCATTTGTGACCCCTCACATATTTCACACTTTCACGGATCTTAACAACAGAAGTTTCAATATCATTCAATCCATCTTGGACCACCAAATTGATAATATGTGCACAACAACAGATATGGAAGAATTCAAAATTACAAAGAAGTGCATTATTCAAGTTCAACTGTGATATCAACAACTCAACAGACACATCATTTGCAGCATTATCCAAAGTCAAAGAAAATACTTTGTTTTCAATCCCCCACTCACAAATCATGGAAAATAACTTATTTGATAATGCTATGCCAGTATGAGGAGATGGCATCAAAGAAAAATTCAAGACCTTCTTATGTAACACCCATTCCTCATCAATGAAGTGACAAGTAAGAGAAATATAACCATCAGTGGTAATCGAACTCCAACAATCAGAAGTCAAGGACATTCTACCAGATGATTTTTGCAATTCAGACTTAATCCTCATCTTTTCTCTTTCATACAATTTCAAAACATCAGCCTTCACTGTATTTCTAGAAACCATCTTAATATCCCACTTAAGATACTCAAAAATAGCTATAATGTGTTCATATTCAACAAATCGGAGTGGCAAATCATGAACAACAATAGCAGCAGACAATAACTCCCTAAAGTGAACATGATCAAATTTTGATTTACTTGTAGTCACCAATTCACCCACATCATGTGTGTTCTTCCTTTGACAACCCTCTAAATGACGTATCATGTTTCCAGTTTCAGTTTTATTTGTCACTTTGTGATAAGTATGGCCACAATATTTACACACACATGTTTTAGAACCATCTGCACTAACAATAACTTTAAAGTGATCCCAAGCAGCTGACCTTTGTTTTCTTTTGTTCGTTGGAGGCTTAGCTGTGGGATTGGACGTTCCCAAACCAATTTTTGCAGTTGTGGCAGCAAGGGCAGGCTAGGCAGCAGGGGCAGCAGGCGTACCAGTACTCGGCATATCACTTGTATATGTCGTGTAAGTATTTTCATTTGTACTCATTGTACTCATCATTGCTAGACATAATTACCTATAACACAAAGATAATCTAATGGCATCAAATAATCTGACTATGCATCAAATAAAAACAATAGACTATGCATCAAATAAAAAAAATAAAAACAATAGACAACTAATCCATGGCATCAAATCTGACTATGCATCAAATAAAACTAATAGACAACTAATCTATGGCATCAAATAATCTGACTATGCATCAAATAATCTGACTATGATTTTATATTTCAAAAAGGGGAAGAAATTTGACCTTGAAATGAGGGAATTATAGGCTGCTGCTGCTACTGTGAATGGTGGCGGCGAATCGACTCCAGAAAATCGGCAGCGGCGAATCGACTCCTTCAGTAGGCTTGCGAAGACGTCGCCGGTGAGAGGAGCGACTGGGAGCCGGGAGGGGTGGCGACGAAGAGGGACCGTGCCGCGCCGCCTACGTGGCCGTGAGATTCGACAGTGGGAGCGACTGGAACTCTGGGAAAGGGGCGGCGACTCGAAGAGGACTGGAACTACTGCGAATGGTGGCGGCGAATCGACTCCAGAAAACTGGCAGCGGCGGCGTGGACTCCTTCAGCAGGCTTGCGAAGACGTCGCCGGTGAGAGGAGCGATTGAAACTCTGGGAGAGGGGCGGCGACTCGAAGAGGGGCTGCGTCGGGCCGTCGTTGTAACACCCCAAATAATTAGATTATTATATAGGTTTAATTATTAGTATTTTCTGATATAGCTTATTATTATTTTTAGATAATTACATGATACATATAGACATGTACCATTAATTTTATCGAGACTATAATTATTATTTATATTTATGATGCCTAATAGAAGTTTGAGTTAAACTTGTTATTTATTTATTTATTTATTTTTCAACAAATGCTACTATTTCTTTAAATTCGGTGGACCATTAGTTTTTTTTCGGAAGTTAGACTTACAATTTAGAATGTAGGGGTGAGAATGAAAGAAAATTAGTTTTTGGGTTAATTTTTCAATTGTGGTCAATTTTTTTAAATATTGTTTTATTTGACCGAATAATTGGAAACTATTTTAAGTAGTTAGTGAATTCTTATTTTATTATGATTAGTCCTATTAGTTGGATTAATTCGTACTTGGGATAGAGCTCAAAATTATTGAGTAATATTTGACTAAACAAATTTATTATCTATAGATACGTGTACATATGTGAGAGACCAAAGTGATATATTCAAAATTAGATTCATGTTTATCAAAGAGTTTTCCCAAAAACTTATATATATAGAGGGTCACATACGCATTAAACACGAAGTGTATATACAGATATACTTTTTCTTCTTCTTTTTCTTTGCGGATAGAGGAGTTTAAATTTTTGATCAGAAATCAACGTATTTATGTTTCGTCAAAAATATTTTCAAAGCAAGTTTTAAGGTGAGGGATTATATGCTTGTGGTTATATTCATGTATGTTTTTATATGCTCTTATTTCATGTTTGATTATACTTGTTCAGCCATGTAGAAATACATGTTCAGAAAATCAGCCATGTTGAAATACATGTTTAGCCATGTAGAAATACATGTTCAGAAAATCAGCCATGTTGAAATACATGTTCAGCCATGTAGAAATACATGTTCAGAAATTCAGTCATGTTGAAATACATGTTCAGGGGCTTTCAGTTCGCCCATCAGATTATCAGTATATGTGTATGACAATGTGAATTATTTGCATGTTTAAGCGTATGTGAATATTTGCATGGTTTCTCACTGAGTATATTTTCAATATGCTCACCCCTTATCTTTCAGTTTTGCAGTTTTGGAGTCGAGGTGGCCATGGAAGTCGAGAATGACTAGAGATTTAGTATTTCCATAGTAATTTAAGTTGAACATGTCACTTTCTTTTAGTTTATCTTTTTTCTTCCATGTTACTACATTAGTTTTAGCAAGTTGATTTTAAATTAGTTTAAATTTTAATAGTCAAGAAGTTTTATTTTATCTATTAGTTCTTAAAATTTTGGAAAGCAAAGTTTATGAAAATTGGGGTGTTACATAGTGGTATCAGAGCGGGTCTACGTTCCTAGAGACTCGTGCTTAAAATAAAAAAGTTGTTTTGTTTTTAAAAAAAGGTTTAAGTAAGCTTAAAAGGTTAAATAAGCCTAGTCATTCGAAACTCATGTGCTGCGTCGACTCCAAGGTATGCGTTTTAATTGTTTAAGTATATGGTCGTTATGATGTTTTACATGATTTTTTTTTATAATGCCTTTATGTTCTAGTACTATTATGTTTAGCTTCGTTAGAAATAGTTGAAATTGTGAAATTGTTAGATGACACGGACACGTCAAACTCCCACTAGAGCTCAAGTTACCCTACAAGCACGAATGGAGAAATTGCGCGAAGAATATGAAAGATTAAGTGAACGTTGTGAATTCTTGCGTGTACAATGCGAGAGATACGAAAGGATTAGGAGGCTGCAATCGGTGTACGACTGCTATACATGGAGTAGCGACTACGGGTTCATGGAACACGTGCGAAGGATGAAGTTACCTCACCATAGAACTAGATTATATGGCTCAAGAATCGTGACTAGAATTTCGAGGACGAAATTATTTTAAGTGGGGTAGGTTGTAACACCCCGATAATTTAGATTTATTTTATAAGTTTAATTAATAGTATTTTCTTGTATAACTTATTTTTTTAAATAATTACATGATACATATAGATATACACCATTAATTTTATCTAGACTATTATTATTATTATTAGTATTATTTTTGTTTCCTATTAGAACTAGAACTCTTTAAAAACTAGTATAAATATGGGATCTATTTTCAAACCCTAAAACAGACGGACAAACTAATTAATTAGGGTTTTAGAGAGAGCAGAGACGGCCAGAAATGTGTAGGCAGTTTCTCCCTTGGGACTTTCATAGAACGTTGTCCATCCAACGGTGAAAGCTGAGCGGGATACAGTTCAGAAGATCTGAGCTGGAGTCAGATTTTCGCAGGAAATCAAGTTCTGGCAGTTTCGGGAGAACGACCATAACTTCCTCCACAGAACTCCGATTCAAGAGAAACAGGCGGCCACGGAAAGCTCTCTCGAAGACGAAGAAGTCGTATTTCTGGGAAAAATACGATTTGAGGACGTTTGAGGCTTCAAACGAAGGCTTGAAGCTGACTGGTCTGTTCAGCTGCGATTTTGACGAATTCTTCTGGTGCGGCGCTATTAAGACCTTCATTCCGGATTTGATTTATTTAGCTTCGACTTTAAGGTGAGGGATTATATGCTTGTGGTTATATTCATGTATGTTTTTATATGCTCTTAGTTCATGTTTGATTATACTTGCTCAGCCATGTAGAAATACATGTTCAGAATATCAGCCATGTTGAAATACATGTTCAGCCATGTAGAAATACATGTTCAGAATACCAGCCATGTTGAAATACATGTTCAGAAATTTAGCCATGTTGAAATACATGTTCAGGGGCTTTCAGTAATTCTATAGAAGTTTGAGTTGAATTTAAATTGATTTAAACTTTTATAATTCAAGAAATTTTATTTTTTTATCTATTAGTTTTCAAAGATTTTTATATTGAAAAGTTTATGAAAATTGGGGTGTTACATAGTGGTATCAGAGCGGGTCTACGTTCCTGTAGACTCGTGTAAAAAAAATGTTTTTTAAAAGGTTAATCAAGCCTAGTCATTCGAAACTCATGCGCTGCATCGATTCCACTCCAAGGTATGTGTTCTAATTGTTCAAGTATATAATATATATAGCAGTTATGATGTTTTACATGATATTTTTTTATGATGCTTTTATGTACTAATACTATTACGCTTATTTCCGTTAGAAATAGTTGTAATTGTGAAATGTGAAATTGTTTAGATGACATGAATAAAGTATGATTAGAAATTTCGAGGACGAAATTATTTTTTAAGTGGGATAGGTTGTAACACCCCAAATAATTAGATTATTATATAGGTTTAATTATTAGTATTTTCTGATATAGCTTATTATTATTTTTAGATAATTACATGATACATATAGACATGTACCATTAATTTTATCTAGACTATAATTATTATTTATATTTATGATGCCTAATAGAAGTTTGAGTGTCACACCCCAATTCTTGAAGGAATAAACTATAACTGGGGTACGACTAAAATCATATAAATGAACAAGGGAAGAACCTTGTGAAATTCAGATAATAGAATAAAAATGTTGGGCAATGCCCTTTGAATGAAGAAAGATAGAAATCAAGTGATACTAATCAATCAACAACATTCAAAGCCTTAGGATCACAAGTTCGGTTTCATGCTTCCGATAACCAACGTTAAATAACATAGAGCTAGAAGTTGAGAGTTTAAGCTCGATAAAAACATAATTCAGAATTTAACATAAAAGTCTTAAGTTGGAGAAACAAAAGACAAATAAAAGCTAGTGCAATAGCGGAAGACAAAATACGGAGTTGAACCCTAGCCTCAGCTCTGCCCCGTCATCACCAGCCATTAACCTGAAAACATTTGAAAGTAATTTTGGGCTAAGTACTAATGTACTTAGTGGGCTGCAACTTTTAAAGCATTTCATAATCTGAAGAACAGTTTATCCAATCTTACTGACATGACATAGAAGGTTTTAAAGAGAAATAACTTCTATGCATGTTAAAACATTTTCATATATATATACTTAATTATTTTGCGCGCGTTTGCACACTCCATTCTGTTACTCGCTGTGATCCCGGACCTCTAGCCACCGACGGATCTCTGTCTCCCGCTGACTTGAACTGAGGGCGTAACCCAGCCAAGTATAATAAACCTCGGAAATTAATCCAGACAGGCCTATCATTACCATGCTCCGGAACACATCCCGTCGAGCACCCTTATAATGCCTCTGGTTAGTGCCCGATGGAGATCAACCCACCGAGTCAGCTAACAAGTGTACACAATTCTCAAACAACGTGTTAGATCATAAGAGAACCTCAATTGATTAACTGTACGAGCCTTAAACATGGTAGAGTGCACAAAAATATTTTATTGGATAAACAGTTTATATTTCACGAATATTTAAGCTCAATAGCTAAATCATACATTTGAAAAAATAAGCCCACCTGTATAGGCAAAGCCTGTCGTTTAACTTTATCTCTGAATCGGAATAGCAGTGCTAATCCTTCTGATGCTCAAAGCCTACAAGAAATCTATTCTCAATAGGTCTCTTTGAATTCTAATCTTAAGTCATGGTGTAGTGCTTAATATTCTATGATTCACTTAGCCGGGTTTTCAAAATTTAATGAATAAATAATTGAAAACATTTCTCTTGAGTTAAGAACACCAACAATATTCGTACTCATCTTTCTTTAATAATTGGATTTATAATTAAAACCAATTAAATACTTTTATTGCAAAATAAATGCAATTTCATGTCATGCTTAGCATATAATAAGTAATTTACTTAAAATATGCACATAATAATAATTTAATATTATTATGAAAACTAGTCTTTGAAAATAATTAATCAAACTAATTAATAGTTCAATTAATTAAAATAGGGTAGTCCAATTAATTAATTAAATTAATCAAGACAGCCCAAAGTTTAAAATAATAACTGACCCAATTGATATTTAAAATAAGGTCCAGCTGAATTAAACTAATCAGCCCAACTGATAAATAAAATAAAAGCCCAACTGTTTAATAAAATAAAAACCGGCCCAACTGATAATAAAATTTCGCAGCCCAAAACTAATTAAAAATCCAGCCCAACACTAATTAAACCCCGGCCCAACAGTCAAGCCCACTCCCCAACCAAGCCCAACCCCAAAGCCCAACCCTCACCCTAGCCCAACACCTCCACCCTCTTCTTCTCCCCCATAAATCGCACAACACTCACACACACATAGCAGCTGCGCAGCAGCACTCTTCTCTCCCTCTCTCGGTTCCCTCGAATTTCCGCCGCCACGGCTCCTCCTCCGGCGAGAAGCCGACGACCGACCCTCTCCCTCTACCCCATCTTCTTCTCCCTAGTTTTCCCTCTACCTACACAAACACACGCACGCAGCACCTCCTTCCTCTCGAATCCGGCGACCACAGTACATCCATGGCCGCCGCCTGAACTCCCTCTCGTCCGTGGCCGGACGACAGCAACAGCAAGGCTGCCGCGCCCTGGCCTCCCTCTTCCACTCTCGCCGATATCCCCCCTGAAACTCCGGCGATAGCAGCGAGAAACCACTGCCGCCGCCGACTCCCTGAACTCCCTCTGCTCTCTCAACTCCCCCTGTTCTAGGTCCGACAGCCGCGGTCAGTGGCTCCACGCCACCACCGTCTCCAGCCCGACTCTACTCCGGTGACAGCAACCCGTTTCTACATGACAAGGCTCAAGACTCCATTTTTCAAAAACAACAAATATCTTCTTCTACTCTTCTTTCTTCTCTTATTTAAAAACATTTATACTTGTAATAAATGTTTATGAACATGAGTGTATGCATATGAATAAAGTTTGCATCTTTAGAAATTCTTGCAAAAGCTTATACATGTATGTTGGTTTATTGGATTGGCACAGATGGTATGCTTGAAATGTTTTGCTGTGTAAATCATGAGGTTTATTTGTGGTTTCTGCTAAACCAATTTGGAGCTAGAGGCGTAATGTATAAACAGAGGTAGGCGAAAAAGTCAAGTGGTTACCTTGGCGAGGATTTCAGTTGGTATTTTGATTTCTGCTTGTTTGCTATGAAAGTTCAGATCATGAATATTTTTCAAACGAAAAGGGTGGTGTTCTTAAAAGGAGATAAAAGAAATGATTGTGAATCTTTACCTCAATACTTGATTTCTGGTGAAATGAGCTTGGGGCCGATGAAAATAATTTGGTGGATTAAGTGAGTGAAGGAGAACTTGGCTGATTTGTTAGGTGGAATTTGACAGCATAAAACAAAAGAAAGTGGAAACAAAAGAGAGATTTGGCTGATTTGCTAAGTGGAATTTGACAGCATAAAACAAAAGAAAATGGAAACAAGAGAGAGTGGAAAAGAATTTGATAAGATATGAATTGATTTAAAAATATCGGGACTGTAATAATACTTCAGGGTTCGCTAAATAAATAGCTCGTGAAAGAATGCTAAATTAAATAAATATGCAATGCATATAAATTCAATAACTAAATTTACAAATATTTTTGTAAATCATTTTTGTTGGAATTAAAATAAATTCATTTTCTTTTATCCGGCGTGAATCAACTTAATATCTAAGTTCAAAAATAAATTCTAAATTTAACTCAGGGAAACGGGGTATTACATTGAGTTAAACTTGTTATTTATTTATTTATTTATTTATTTTTCAACAAATGCTACTATTTCTTTAAATTCGGTGGACCATTAGTTTTTTTTCGGAAGTTAGACTTACAATTTAGAATGTAGGGGTGAGAATGAAAGAAAATTAGTTTTTGGGTTAATTTTTCAATTGTGGTCAATTTTTTTAAATATTGTTTTATTTGACCGAATAATTGGAAACTATTTTAAGTAGTTAGTGAATTCTTATTTTATTATGATTAGTCCTATTAGTTGGATTAATTCGTACTTGGGATAGAGCTCAAAATTATTGAGTAATATTTGACTAAACAAATTTATTATCTATAGATACGTGTACATATGTGAGAGACCAAAGTGATATATTCAAAATTAGATTCATGTTTATCAAAGAGTTTTCCCAAAAACTTATATATATAGAGGGTCACATACGCATTAAACACGAAGTGTATATACAGATATACTTTTTCTTCTTCTTTTTCTTTGCGGATAGAGGAGTTTAAATTTTTGATCAGAAATCAACGTATTTATGTTTCGTCAAAAATATTTTCAAAGCAAGTTTTAAGGTGAGGGATTATATGCTTGTGGTTATATTCATGTATGTTTTTATATGCTCTTATTTCATGTTTGATTATACTTGTTCAGCCATGTAGAAATACATGTTCAGAAAATCAGCCATGTTGAAATACATGTTTAGCCATGTAGAAATACATGTTCAGAAAATCAGCCATGTTGAAATACATGTTCAGCCATGTAGAAATACATGTTCAGAAATTCAGTCATGTTGAAATACATGTTCAGGGGCTTTCAGTTCGCCCATCAGATTATCAGTATGTGTATGACAATGTGAATTATTTGCATGTTTAAGCGTATGTGAATATTTGCATGGTTTCTCACTGAGTATATTTTCAATATGCTCACCCCTTATCTTTCAGTTTTGCAGTTTTGGAGTCGAGGTGGCCATGGAAGTCGAGAATGACTAGAGATTTAGTATTTCCATAGTAATTTAAGTTGAACATGTCACTTTCTTTTAGTTTATCTTTTTTCTTCCATGTTACTACATTAGTTTTAGCAAGTTGATTTTAAATTAGTTTAAATTTTAATAGTCAAGAAGTTTTATTTTATCTATTAGTTCTTAAAATTTTGGAAAGCAAAGTTTATGAAAATTGGGGTGTTACATAGTGGTATCAGAGCGGGTCTACGTTCCTGGAGACTCGTGCTTAAAATAAAAAAGTTGTTTTGTTTTTAAAAAAAGGTTTAAGTAAGCTTAAAAGGTTAAATAAGCCTAGTCATTCGAAACTCATGTGCTGCGTCGACTCCAAGGTATGCGTTTTAATTGTTTAAGTATATGGTCGTTATGATGTTTTACATGATTTTTTTTTATAATGCCTTTATGTTCTAGTACTATTATGTTTAGCTTCGTTAGAAATAGTTGAAATTGTGAAATTGTTAGATGACACGGACACGTCAAACTCCCACTAGAGCTCAAGTTACCCTACAAGCACGAATGGAGAAATTGCGCGAAGAATATGAAAGATTAAGTGAACGTTGTGAATTCTTGCGTGTACAATGCGAGAGATACGAAAGGATTAGGAGGCTGCAATCGGTGTACGACTGCTATACATGGAGTAGCGACTACGGGTTCATGGAACACGTGCGAAGGATGAAGTTACCTCACCATAGAACTAGATTATATGGCTCAAGAATCGTGACTAGAATTTCGAGGACGAAATTATTTTAAGTGGGGTAGGTTGTAACACCCCGATAATTTAGATTTATTTTATAAGTTTAATTAATAGTATTTTCTTGTATAACTTATTTTTTTAAATAATTACATGATACATATAGATATACACCATTAATTTTATCTAGACTATTATTATTATTATTAGTATTATTTTTGTTTCCTATTAGAACTAGAACTCTTTAAAAACTAGTATAAATATGGGATCTATTTTCAAACCCTAAAACAGACGGACAAACTAATTAATTAGGGTTTTAGAGAGAGCAGAGACGGCCAGAAATGTGTAGGCAGTTTCTCCCTTGGGACTTTCATAGAACGTTGTCCATCCAACGGTGAAAGCTGAGCGGGATACAGTTCAGAAGATCTGAGCTGGAGTCAGATTTTCGCAGGAAATCAAGTTCTGGCAGTTTCGGGAGAACGACCATAACTTCCTCCACAGAACTCCGATTCAAGAGAAACAGGCGGCCACGGAAAGCTCTCTCGAAGACGAAGAAGTCGTATTTCTGGGAAAAATACGATTTGAGGACGTTTGAGGCTTCAAACGAAGGCTTGAAGCTGACTGGTCTGTTCAGCTGCGATTTTGACGAATTCTTCTGGTGCGGCGCTATTAAGACCTTCATTCCGGATTTGATTTATTTAGCTTCGACTTTAAGGTGAGGGATTATATGCTTGTGGTTATATTCATGTATGTTTTTATATGCTCTTAGTTCATGTTTGATTATACTTGCTCAGCCATGTAGAAATACATGTTCAGAATATCAGCCATGTTGAAATACATGTTCAGCCATGTAGAAATACATGTTCAGAATACCAGCCATGTTGAAATACATGTTCAAAAATTTAGCCATGTTGAAATACATGTTCAGGGGCTTTCAGTAATTCTATAGAAGTTTGAGTTGAATTTAAATTGATTTAAACTTTTATAATTCAAGAAATTTTATTTTTTTATCTATTAGTTTTCAAAGATTTTTATATTGAAAAGTTTATGAAAATTGGGGTGTTACATAGTGGTATCAGAGCGGGTCTACGTTCCTGTAGACTCGTGTAAAAAAAATGTTTTTTAAAAGGTTAATCAAGCCTAGTCATTCGAAACTCATGCGCTGCATCGATTCCACTCCAAGGTATGTGTTCTAATTGTTCAAGTATATAATATATATAGCAGTTATGATGTTTTACATGATATTTTTTTATGATGCTTTTATGTACTAATACTATTACGCTTATTTCCGTTAGAAATAGTTGTAATTGTGAAATGTGAAATTGTTTAGATGACATGAATAAAGTATGATTAGAAATTTCGAGGACGAAATTATTTTTTAAGTGGGATAGGTTGTAACACCCCAAATAATTAGATTATTATATAGGTTTAATTATTAGTATTTTCTGATATAGCTTATTATTATTTTTAGATAATTACATGATACATATAGACGTGTACCATTAATTTTATCTAGACTATAATTATTATTTATATTTATGATGCCTAATAGAAGTTTGAGTTAAACTTGTTATTTATTTATTTATTTATTTATTTTTCAACAAATGCTACTATTTCTTTAAATTCGGTGGACCATTAGTTTTTTTTCGGAAGTTAGACTTACAATTTAGAATGTAGGGGTGAGAATGAAAGAAAATTAGTTTTTGGGTTAATTTTTCAATTGTGGTCAATTTTTTTAAATATTGTTTTATTTGACCGAATAATTGGAAACTATTTTAAGTAGTTAGTGAATTCTTATTTTATTATGATTAGTCCTATTAGTTGGATTAATTCGTACTTGGGATAGAGCTCAAAATTATTGAGTAATATTTGACTAAACAAATTTATTATCTATAGATACGTGTACATATGTGAGAGACCAAAGTGATATATTCAAAATTAGATTCATGTTTATCAAAGAGTTTTCCCAAAAACTTATATATATAGAGGGTCACATACGCATTAAACACGAAGTGTATATACAGATATACTTTTTCTTCTTCTTTTTCTTTTCGGATAGAGGAGTTTAAATTTTTGATCAGGAATCAACGTATTTATGTTTCGTCAAAAATATTTTCAAAGCAAGTTTTAAGGTGAGGGATTATATGCTTGTGGTTATATTCATGTATGTTTTTATATGCTCTTATTTCATGTTTGATTATACTTGTTCAGCCATGTAGAAATACATGTTCAGAAAATCAACCATGTTGAAATACATGTTCAGCCATGTAGAAATACATGTTCAGAAATTCAGCCATGTTGAAATACATGTTCAGGGGCTTTCAGTTCGCCCATCAGATTATCAGTATATGTGTACAATGTGAATTATTTGCATGTTTAAGCGTATGTGAATATTTGCATGGTTTCTCACTGAGTATATTTTCAATATGCTCACCCCTTATCTTTCAGTTTTGCAGTTTTGGAGTCGAGGTGGCCATGGAAGTCGAGAATGACTAGAGATTTAGTATTTCCATAGTAATTTAAGTTGAACATGTCACTTTCTTTTAGTTTATCTTTTTTCTTCCATGTTACTACATTAGTTTTAGCAAGTTGATTTTAAATTAGTTTAAATTTTAATAGTCAAGAAGTTTTATTTTATCTATTAGTTCTTAAAATTTTGGAAAGCAAAGTTTATGAAAATTGGGGTGTTACAGTCGTCGTCGATGTGGCTGTGAGAGTCGACGTCGAGTCATCGACGGTGGGAGACTGGGAGTTGGAAGAATGGAAGGGACGAAGGGTGTGTGCGGGCGGGGCAGTGCGGCGGCTGGGATGAGAATTGATTGAAATAGGAAATGAATGAAACCCTAAGGCAATAAGGCCTAAACTAAGAAATCGAAAATATAAAAATTAAAATAAATATTTAATAAAAATAATAATAATACTATCGGGTTACCCGAACCGAACCCGACCTAACCCGAACCCGACCCGAAATTATCAGGTCCTTATCAGGTCGACCCGATAAGGACCCGAACCTTATCGTGCGTGTTACTAACCCATTAATTTCGTGCGGTTTCGTGTCGTGTTTTCGTGTCGTGTCGAAAATTTCCAGCCCTACATGCGTTCTTGTAGCTAAGCTGCACCTCCTCTTCATATATCTATACCTATTATAAAAGTGGCTTGTTTTACAAAATTTGATTTGCTTATTTTTAAATCTATTTTAAGGGCAATAATGTAATATCATATTACTAATATTATCCTAACCACAAACATACAAGAATCTCGTTTCTATGACAATTCTAAATAAGTTTGAACTCTTTCAAATCACCCACTATTTATATATAAATGATAACTTTCAAACCATATATATCCAAAAAAAACATAGACGCATTAAGCATTAAGGGAAATATAAGTTGGTAATATAATAATATAACATAATAGTATTGTTACCCGTTCATGGAAATAATATTAGTAAAATTAAATCACAGAGAAATTTTAATTAGATAAATATATAAAAGTTGCACATGCATCAATGTATAAAGGATAATTGTCATATAAAATGGTAATATAATAATATAACATAATAGTATTTGTAACAGCCCTAATTTCCTGGGAGAAAAAGAAATGGGCTATGTGACAGGACTACTAAGCGTTACTTGAATAAAATAGGTAATGTGCCCTGAGGGTTGGGCATTATGCCGTGTTTAAATGAAAACAAGTACGACATTATAACATAATTAAACCATTTGTAACAGCCCTAATTTCCCGGGAGAAAAAGAAATGGGCTATGTGACAGGACTACTAAGCGTTACTTGAATAAAATAGGTAATGTGCCCTGAGGGTTGGGCATTATGCCGTATTTAAATGAAAACAAGTACGACATTATAACATAATTATTCTCCCTATCAGGATCGGAAGTTCGAAGGTCTGAGACCAAGATAACGTCTCATACTAAGCATATGATAGATGCGGAAAACAATCGCTAAGAAAGTGATGGAGAGTGAAATTCATATAAAAATATGAATAAAGTATTAACATAGTTGGGCATAAGATAATATTCACTAAGTGAATTTATTTCAGCGGAAGTAAACATAGCATTTCTTCAAAATCCATAGCAACAACCCTTCCTCAGCGTCGCACGTCACCACAAGCTGCTCAATCTGCAAAAGGTTTTGAAAACAATTGCAGGGCTGAGTACTAGTGTACTCAGTGGGTTGAGCCATTTAAAAATATTTTAAAAATCATTTACTGAAAGAGATAATTCATGCCTTAAACAGTATAACACGGAATATTTTTAAAGTTAGTCATTCCATGCACACTAAAATAATCTGAGCTCATATTTTCCTGGCTCATCTATTGGGCGTGCTATCTACAACTGGTTGTCATCGAATCTCTCGAGACAACAGGTTCTGGTGTACGTACACAATTCTGGTTAGCAGAGCTAACAAAGTTCTGGTTGGCGAAGCCAACAATATTCTGGTAGAAGCAATAATCAATAGAGAGCAAAAATATTTTAAGCATGAACCATCCACTTTAACATTTCATAAAAGCGAGCTTATTAGCTCAAACATACATTTCGTAAATAAAGCCTCACCTGATTTGGAGACAATCCAAATAATTTAACTGAGCTGATCAGGAACCTAAGTATCCTCTTCTGTAGGTCCTACAAGATAAGTTCTCAACTTAAACTCATAGTCCTAAACCTTAATCTTATAGTGAAACGCTTAATATTCTATGATTCACTTAGCCGGGATTTCAAAATTTAATAAATAAATATTTGAAAACTAAATCTCTTGAGTTAAGGACACCAACAATATCCTTACTCATTTTTCTTCAATAATTGATTTTATAAATCAAACCAATTAAAACATAAATGATTTTATTAGCGAAATATATAATGCAAATCATTTCATGCTCAACTCATATAATAAGTAATTGTACTTAATATATGCACATAATATTAATATATATAATATTGTGCAATCATTCATTAAAGCAATTTTATTAATCAAGTCTAAATACATGTCAAGCTCAATAATTAAATAAGGGCAACTCATATTTAAAAATAAAAAATAAAAAAATAAAAATAAAAATAAAAGTGCCAATTAATTAAAATCTGAATCCCAATTTAAATAAAATATATACAGTCCATAACAGAGCCCAAATAATTAAATGAGGTAGTCCACTTGATTAATAATAAGGCCCAAGTTTTAAAGAAAAATCTGTGCCCAATTAAAAAGAAATTCGTAGCCCATTAGAGGCCTCAAATTAATTAGGGCAAGGCCCAAACTCTTTCCTCTTCTTCTTTAAAACATACACACACACACAAACACACACACACGCAGCTGCTGCTGCGCAGCAGCCTCCCCCCTCCCTCGCCTTCTTCTCTCCTCCGGCGGACGGCAGCAGCGCCGGCCGCCGCCGCCGCCATCCCTGACTTCCCTCTCCCTCGCCCTTGCTCTCTCTTTCTTCCTCACCTCCCCACACGCACACTCACACACTGAAAATGTTGTTGCCTCCTCCCTCAAAATTTTCCGGCGACAGCCACCACCACCATGGCCGCCGCCGCGTGCTCCGCTCCCTCGACGGCTGGAGAGCCGTCGCCGCCCCTTTCTCCCTCTGAAAACCCCAGCCCCAAACTCACTGACAGCCCTCCTCTCCTTCTCTCGACTTCGGCAGCCGTAGTAGCCGGTGAGGCCAGCCGCCGCCGCTCGAATTTCAGACGACGGCGCCGCCTTGCTCCTGCATGTTGTCGGACGGCCACCGCACCCCAGCCCCTGTCTCCCTCTCTCTCACCGTCTCCAGCCTGACAGCAGCGGCGGAGCCGCCGTGCCGTGCCTCCCTCTGTCCTGCGGCCCTCTCTCTCTGTTCACTCCGGCGCCTCCTCCTCTTACACGGCCGGATGGCCGGCAGCGAGCACGCCGCCATCCCGGCGCCGCTCAACTCAACCCAACACACACACACGGTTCAAAGCTGATACAAGAATTCAAGACTCTACCTTTCTTTTCCTTTCATTGTTAAAACAAAACATGTTTCATATATGTATATATATACAAATTTATACTCAAGCATCTTCAGTTTGTTTCTTCTAAAAAGCAAATACATGAGTTTGTTCACTGAGCTATGCATACATATAATACATATATATATATATATATATATATATATATAGAGGAAGAGGTTCTAATAAAAACCTCTTTTAACATGAGAACTAGGAACCACATCTTAGCCTTTAAAATTGAAGATCTAGTGATTAGGATTGATTGTTTTTAAATAGCCGCCTTTTTTGATTTGGTTAGTTCCCTTTTACCGTTTTTTTTATTTTTGTTTACTAGAAGGATATTTTAGTCCTTATATATTATTCTTATTTAATTAAATACTCTTAAATATTGGATTAAATTGTTAGTGCCGTTTTTTTTTTCTTCTTGTTTTTTAATTATACTCAATAATAGATACTAAGACTTAGTGAATATTACTATTTTATAATTATAGAGAGCCTTATTTTATTTGTATTGCACGTTAAGACTTGATGAATATTATTTTAAAATTTATTTGCATAATATCTATGAGTTGCATAAGTAAATTATATAATTGCATAATATATTATTGTGTTGCATAATTATATGTCTACTGTTGCACGTTTAATTTTTGAGTTGCATTCCCTTTTACTTTTTTGCACAATTAATTATGCAGTTCATTCTATTTATATGTAGATTTTAGTTGCATTGTAACTAAGAACCAATAACAATCATTGATTTAAATAAAATAGAGGACTGAGATTAAAGTACAGATGCACATTTTAATTTATAATTTAAATGTAATTGAAATTACTAAAATGGTAGAAAATTAATACAGAAATTAAATACTTTTTTTGTTCTTCACTTCACTTTGTACAATTAACTATGCAATTATAATTTCATCTATGCAATTTTGAAACTCTAATGTGCTATTTAATATTTGAAAACCAACTGTCAAATTTCATATATGCATTTTCAATAATGGGTTAATTCTCTTTAAATCCTTAAACTATAGTCATTTTCCGTTTTTTCCCTCAATCTTTGAACTTCCCACAAAAAACCCCCAACTTTCAATTTTTCCTAATTTTCCCATGACGGGTTTTCCGGCCAATTTCGGGTACACGTGGAACCAGAATTAAATGACGTGGAATCGTCAGATTCTTAACAAAACGACGCAGTATCTAAGGTACATAAACGACGTCGTTTTTTCCTTGTTCTTCTTCAATTTTTGACGGTGCCGAGGCTGACGAGGTCGGAATAAAGCTTCGGCGCGCCGGCGAGGATTTTGAGCTTCTGGAGCTCTTCGTGGAGCTCGAGCTCGGAATCGGCGAACTTCTTCGGGTTGTCCGGGTACTTGAGGCGGGCGGCGGTGTTGGCGTTGAGGCGGCGCTCCAACGAGAGGGCGAGCCTCTTTAAGGTTTTGAGGTCAAGGGTTTCGATGGCGTTCTGCTGCGATTTCTCGAGGGCTTCGAGGAGCGAGAGGTCGATAGGGGCGTCGAATGCTGGGGAGCCGGAGCGCATTCGTTTCTGAGGCGGCGGTAGCTCCATTACGTCGCCGTCCCCAGTATCTGGGCGGTTGTGGCGGTGAGAGAGAAGGGAGAAGCCAGACGGGGGAGAGGGGGACGAAGTGGGTTTTCAATTGGCGCTTTTGAGGTCTAGAGAGTTTGGTGGCGGCTATCAAGGCTATCAAGGCTGCTCATCGGAAGTTTCAGAGAGAGAGATGGGCTGAGTTTTGTTGAGGGCTGGTCTGGGGGACGGCGGCGGCCATGGTTGCTGTCGCTGGGAGTTTGATTGAGAGACGGAGGGAGGCGGTGGCGGTGCTCTTCGCCGTTGCCAAGGAGGGACAGCGGTGGTCGATGGCGGCTCCTCGTCGGAGTCGGAGGAGAGGGAGTTTTGTGAGGTCTGGGCAGCGGCTGGTCTTCAGCTGCTCCGCCGGAGAGTTGAGGGAGGGGGAGAGCCAGACGGGGGGCAGAGGGGGAAGAGAGAGAGAGAGAGAGAGAGAGAGAGAGTGACGTGTGAGGGTGGGGGTGGGGGTGATATGCCACGTATACGGTGATTTGGCAAGAATAACGCCACATAGGAAAATTCCGACACTGGATTTGGCCGGAAAACCCGTCATGGGAAAATTAGGAAAAATTGAAAGTTGGGGTTTTTTTGTGGGAAGTTCAAAGATTGAGGGAAAAAACAGAAAATGACTATAGTTTAAGGATTTAGAGAGAATTAACCCTTCAATAATCAACTATGCAATTTAATCTATGAATTACGAATTAATAAAGGACCTATGCACTCCATCTATGAACAATGTAATTACAATTTCATCTTCTGCAACACAACCCGAATAATCATCTATGCACTTCAACTTCCAACTATGCAACTCAAACTACGCATCCAAAATTATAATATATGCAATACAAGCCAAAAAATGATCTATGTACTTCATCAACTAACTATGCAATTAAGATATCTTCAAGTATGCTACTAAAACTTATACACCTACACAACATCGAAACCTACTACTCAATTTCAATCCCTACTATGCATCTGAATCAATCAGTTGTGCATTCAAGAAATTACTGTTCAATAATTTCGAAACAAACGACAGTTTCATCAAATTCCCAAACCTATTCAATTACACGTTTTAATCATGAAAATTAGAAACACCAGTTATACTAAACAAATTCCATCAAGTTCTTGAGCAAATTTCAGATCGACCACACGAAGCAAAAACTAATTTAATTGTAAAAGAAGATATATTAACTATGCATTATAATCTATGCATCTAGAATTTCGAACTATGCAACAAAATAAGAAACTAAGAAATAAGACATGAAACTGTGCAACTCAATCAAGGAACTATGCAAACTAAATTTCAAAGTGCAGATGAATGTCAAAAACTTAAAAAACCCAGATTCGGTTGCCGCCGGTACTAAATCAATCAACGGAAAGCTAAATCGCCGCGGTCAGGTGTGTTAAACACCTCTGTCGCCGTCGCGGCCTTAGACCAAAGATGCATAGAAATGCGTGCCTTTCTCCGCCTGCTATAGAATCGCCTTCGTCTTGCACAGTTCCGAGACAAT
The DNA here is from genome assembly GCF_028751815.1 of Salvia miltiorrhiza. Lineage (NCBI taxonomy): Eukaryota > Viridiplantae > Streptophyta > Magnoliopsida > Lamiales > Lamiaceae > Salvia > Salvia miltiorrhiza. The sequence continues at coordinate 3,292,536 of NC_080389.1, forward strand.
CGCCTCCACCGTCTCCTTGCACTGATCGGCGCCGGAAACCGCCTTCGACTTGCACAAATCGACGCCGGAAACAGCCTTCGAATTGCACATATCAGCGTCGGAAACCACCTTCTACTTGCACAGTACAACGCCGGAAACCACCTTCGACTTGCACCGTTTCGATCGTCGTCCACAGTTTTGATCGGTGGGTTGGAGGTGCATAGGCGGCTCCACTCACCTTGAAACCCTAGATAAAATTCTAACAATTCAAAATGAATTAGGAATAAGAAATCGTGTGACTAATTTAGAATTCCAGTATTACATTTTTACCCTTAGAATTTTAATTACATTTAAATTACTAATTAAATTGTGCATTTGTATTATTAATCTCAGCCATCTATTTTTTCTAAATCAATGGTTTAGATTAGGTTCCTAGTTCTCATCTTAAGGGGGGTTTCTACATTAACCCCACCCTATATATATATATATATAAATGTGGAACAGATGTGCGTGTGGGGTTTCTAGTTTGAGTTTGACTTCAAACAAATGCTTGGGGAAATTGAGTTAGAGGTAATAACCTTTAGAAATAATTCTGTTGTGTTGTTGATTTGTGATGGCTAGAATCAATTTGTTGCTGCAGTTCGAAAGGTATGGTGTTGAATCTGCTGCTGCACTTTGGTATGTGAAATGTGAGGAGATTGAGTGTGGGTATGGTGTTGAATCTGCTGCTGCACTTTGTTATGTGAAATGTGAGGAGATTGAGTGTGGATTTGAAAAGGCTGTGATTGGGTGAATAAGGGGGCAACTGTGATTGGATAAATAGGGTGGCATGATGAATAGGGGTGGCAGCTCTAAAAAAAATAAAATAAAAATAAATACATGAATAAAATATTTAAAACTCATCACACTATTAATAGTTAAATCTAACACATTCTTGAATTTAAATCATATACAAATAAATAGTAATTATATAGAATAATCACATACTTATATAATTCAGTTTATATGTAATGCACCAAATCATAAGGTTAAATTTTGCAAAAGGCTTTTGAAAATAATTTTTTTTTGTTGGCATTAAAAACAAATTCATTTTCTTTATCCGGACGTGAATCATCTAAATTCAAAGCCTAAAATAAATTCTATTACAGTATTGTTACCCGTTCATGGAAATAATATTAGTAAAATTAAATCACAGAGAAATTTTAATTAGATAAATATATAAAAGTTGCACATGCATCAATGTATAAAGGATAATTGTCATTTAAAATGATTGATCTAATTACTTTGCAAATTTGACTAAGTATTAATGAATTCTTGAATTATTTTATACTGATTTTCTACGGTTTTAATTTAAGTTCTAATTCTTTTAATTTCTTACTAAAATTTTATCTATCATCTACGTACTAGATATTATTTGTATGTTATACATTAATATATATTAAAAGTGTCGAATATAGATCACATTAAATTAGTACACAAAAAGAAAAAATAATTTACCCATCAAAATAAAGATTTGAATAAGTTAACAAAAGTATAAGCTAATTATAATCATAATATCATTCCAAACTCAGATAAAATAATACAATATATATAATGAATTGAATCTTGAATATTAGCACTTTGATATTGTTTTAATATCATATTTTAATTTATATACTATAGATAGATGTTATGATCACCACTTGCAGTATATCCAATTATTCTAAAAATAAGAAATGGGTCAAATTTGTATTTAAAAATATTTTAGAATTTGGATTAATCTTTTATTTCAATTAATTATCTCAATATTATTTATTGTGTTCTGGATTTTTTTTTTAAAAATTATGTTGGGAATAAGCTAACCATATAGTTCTTATTATAAAAAAAATACCATTATCTTTTATACATTAAGAACAAAGGATTAACATCGACATGCATGTCATCCAATCTACTAACTACCATTAAGATATATGAAAATGTGTACGATTTGTATATTTCACTTTGTTAATATTTTGCTTCACTAAATTAAGTAATTAAATTTAGATAATGCTTAATTTCACAAACTTTATTTAGTTAGCTTGATGATTTCATTGAATATTGGGAATAACCTTAAGTTATATCAAAATATTTCAACTCATTCTGATGCCTATGAGATGAACTGAAAAATAAGTATATATGGATTACTATTATGATATACTCAAAACTCAATCGATGATGGCTTTAACTAATAATTGTACATTTCTTATGTAATCATGTATTTTGGTCCTATCTCAAGTCCATTAATATTTTTTTAACTTTCAATTTCCTAAATTAATTCATTGGTCTAGAAAATCTTTTGTGTGGAGTTATACATTCATTTTTTGCCTTCATACTTCAGTATTTCTGAATAATTATAAGCTCTTGGATGATTCGTTTTGAAGATTTATTAATAAATCAATCACATAATCAATCAATTATTTACAAACCATAGAATAAAAAACATAACTAATTTATTAAAAAAAATTAGTATGATTAAGAACATTATAATTAATTTATGTTTTATAGAAACTTATTATTAAAATAATAGATGTAGTAGTAGGATACTCACACCCATTGTTGGGACACTGGATCTTATTCGATTCGACATGGAAACATATGCTTCACTGGAAAAAAAAAATAAAAAAAAAATCAAGATGCATAAACTAACCATTCAGGTAAGATGTCAAATAAAATAAGAAAAGGGAAATGTAGTATTCATTATTTGGAATATGTCCATAAATTTTCATTTCCGTATAAGTTCGTGCAAAAACTATGTTTTTTTCTTGTTCAATAAATTTGAAGCGTTTTTGTACAACATAAATAAAGAAAACGTTTATAAATATAATGAATCAAATGTATCTTGGAAATCAGACAAGATCTTTATTCACCATACTTGATTAAATAATTCTATATGCCAATATGAAGATTATGGAATGTAAATTTAACTATAATATATAATTAATGGAATATTAGGATTTCGTATTTGAAACACTATATAAATATGTAGAAAATACTATTCAATATACAATTTCAGTGTAAGCATTCATTCATCATCAAAATATTTAACATGGCTTCTCAAAAGTCGATTTTTACGATCATCTTTTTGTTAATGATAGTTGATGGTCAGCATCTCTTCCTCTAGTGTGTTCTAAGCTTGCTTTTTATTCAAGTAAAAAAATTTATTAGACTTTTAAATATAATTGTTTTTATAGATTATTCAAATAACATTTTAGGCTTTAAAGATAAATTTTGTATCATTTGTTTTCTATTTTATAATTCTAAACGACTTGAAAGCATGAAGCCATGTATTTATTTCAACTAAAAGTATTGGCTAATTTACCAATTACTCTTATGTGTTTGTTCATGCCGTTCTCACGAAAAGATGTGATTCTCATAGAGTTATTCCCCATTGATCCTAACCCTATATATATATATAGGGAAGAGTTCAATGGAGACTACTCCCCTATATAGAGAATGAAGACCAAATCAGAGCCATTGATCTCACCAAAATTAATGAATCGGATTCATTCGAATTCTTCAAGTTTAGGAAATCCCGTAAATTTATCATTTTCCAATTCTGGGAACCAACGAACATTATTATGAACTTACAAACATAAGTATGTTTATTTGTATGTTCATTTGTTTTTATACGAACATATTGACGAACATTAGTATGTTCATTTGTTTTTTATACGAACACATCGACGAACATTAGTATGTTCGTAAGTTCATAATATAATGTTCGTTGGTTCCCAAAATTGGAAAATGAGGAATTTACGGGATTTCCTAAACTTGAAGAATTCGAATTAATCTGATTCATTGATTTTGGTGAGATCAATGACTCTGATTTGGTCTCTATTATCTATATAGGGAAGTGGTCTCCATTGAAGCTGACCCTATATATATATATGTATATATATATATATATATATATATTCTATGAAATAGACTTCAATCTTGAAAATATATTCTTCAACTTGTTGTTCTAAGTTTTGTATTATTGATGTTTTTCTTCTTCGGATAAATGCAGTAAAAATGTCATTAGCAAAATGTGTGTTACATGAGGACTGTAAAATTAGATGCAATAAAGGTCGTCCATTATGCTTGGATGACGTTTGCATTTGTCTCGATGAGCAAAGATATATGTCCAGCGAATATGGTAATTTTAATAAAAAAAATTGATGTTGTATTTAACTATTTATATACTAATTTTTTTATTATTATTATGAACTATTGTTGAAGGACCTGCGTGTCGGAGCGATGCAGAGTGTGCCTCGCAAAAATGTATCGGTAAAGTGGTGTTGACAGATATTGTGTCATGTGAATGCTACTTCCAATCAGGATCAGAAACTAGTGATAAAGGATGCACAAACGAATGTGTGCCCCACTGTTATGGAAATTGTGTTTGTGAATAAAAAAAAGGACAAAATCATCTTAAAATGTTTTTCAACAATATGAATAAACTGAAATCTTGATGGAGATGAAGGCGTTACTAATTTTTTGCAATTTTTTTGCACCAATTTTCGAAAATCGGCCATAACCTTTCATTTTTGTCTCAAATTTGTCCAGTGTTCGGTTTTTATCTACATGGACGTCGAAAACTGACCCGTGTCATTTCCGGCGGCCACCCTGTCATTTTCGGCCACCTCCGTGTGAATTTCCAAGTCCACGTAGATAAAAACAGATCAATGTACAAAATTGATATGAAAATGAAAGGTCATGGATTGTGGGGTCGATTTTCAAAAATATAGATACGAATCAGTTGTTTATAAATCAGCCCATGTGTCAGTTTACATTTAAATATAAGCTCAGCCCAACTTTAAAAAGGGGCCTAATTAATAAATACAGCCCATCTCCATCTCTCTAATCTCTGTTTCTCTTTGGCTGAAAACTGGTCACACATACAGACAGGGACGGAGCCGGGGGGGGGGGGGGGCTAGAGCCCCCTCCCAAATTTTGAGTTTTTTTTATTTATTTTTATTTATTTATTTTAAATTTTAAATTTTAAATTTTAAAAAATATATAGATATATGTTTATACCTATTATAAAATAATTTTGTTTTATACAAGAGTATTTGGTTATTATATTCTCTCATATATATACTTAATTTAAGGATAATTCTGTTATTTAAAACTATATAATCTATATGAAATATTGTTTGTTATTATTACTATTATACTTGTCTTTTAATAAAAAATGCCTAATATGTATGAAATGCTAAAAAAATTATAATGTATTGAAACTAATTTGTAATATATAGAAAATATATAATCTATGAACATGTTGTTTGTTATTATTATTATTATGCTTGTCTTTTAATAAAAAATGTCTTAAATATACGGAATGTCCAAAAAAAGTTTTGTGATATATTGAAACTATATAATCTATGAAAATATTGTTTGTTATTATTAGTATTATGCTCGTATTTTAATTAAAAAATACCTTAAATATACAGAATGCCCAAAAAAAATTTCTCGGGAGCTACCGCCCCCGAACCCCCGTACAATTTCAGCCCCCCGAACTTAATTCCTGGCTCCGTCCCTGCATACAGACCAATTCTCTCTCACATCTCTGGCCAATCCTTTCCTCTCTCACACCCACGCCAGAGCTCACTTACAACCTAAGCTGAGCCCATGCTCATTCAAACCCACGCCCTTAAAGTCCTTTATTTATTCGCTTGTATCAACATGGGTCTACACATTCTTGTATTTAAACTAAAATTAAACTAACCATGACAGAATAGATATCAGATTAATTAATACAATAAGGCAAAGGTGGAAGATTATTACAAATGTAGTGGAGACGACAAGACAAGAATAGATGAATCTCTGTGTAATGAATTCAATCCCCGCATACCGCGACCCCTCCGAGCATGCACGTAAAAACTTGAAGATATGGTCACGAAAATTGAAAAGCTTGCATAAAACTAATGATTCTTGAAACATGATACGGAAATAGAGGCGTGAAGCAGTTACTGACTTGTCATTTGTTCAAACAAATTGGACATCATTCTTTGTGAGTATATTGTGTATAAGTTTTGTGACAGTTTTGATAAACATAAGCAAAATTCACCGAATATTTTGATAATTGAACATTAACTTTTGGCAGTAATTTTGCGAATTTTCATCACTTTGGTCATCTGATATTTTGATAAAAATAAGCAAAATATTTTGAATATTTTGTTAATTGATTGATTAATAAATATAAATGTTAACAGTGATATGTCATTTATAATTATATTTAAGAATTAAGAGAATATAAAATGAAGAATAATTGCAGATAAAATTTTTTTGTGAAAAATTCAAATGGTTAAGTTTTAGATCCCATGTAGGAGAGATAATATTTTCCAAGAGGTGCGCACAAAGCTTGGGATGAATGGCATGAATGACCAATTCGTCTCAAGTCATGGTGTGCCTACGCTTGGGACGAATGGGGCGAATGGACCAATTTGTACCCTTTGTTCCAAGATTGGCGCACAACACTTAAAGTGGTAGCAACAATAAACCTAAAAAAATAACTTTTACAGTGCCACATTAAAAGTTTAAATCCACCGCCTTTTATAAATTTATCTATGCAATAATGAATCTAAATAAAGCAACTTCTAAATAAAAAAGGAAAAAAAATTGAAATTAAAAATAGAAGAGTGAGGAGAGTGATTTTTTTTTAATTTTAAACTTTAAATTAATATATCTATTACGTTTAATTTAAATCCATTTTTTTACTCTCTATGTCCCCCATATTTATGCATACCTTTCTTTTTTGGTACGTCCCCCAAATTTATGCATACTCTATTTTTGGACATTATCCACACATAATTTTTATAATTTTACCCTTTGAACTTACATTTTTACCCAAAATCTACTTACCAATACCCTCAATATGCGACTCTTTTTCCACTATCAATACTCAAAATAACTTTTTATTAAAACTCGTGCCGTGATCAGCCATGCATATTTATAGGGGACGAAGAGAGTATAATATATATCAAATTAAAGATCTAATCATGATGTTTAATATGATATCCATATCATATATTTTATCATTACAAAATTTTATATGTTTAAGAAAGAATAATAACAGAAATATAAAAAAGCTTGAAACATGAAAACAAAGAAAAAGAAAGCTTAAAAGCTGGCTTCTATTTTTGAGAGATAAGTTAGTGTTTTTCTGCTACATCATCATGACCATGCATTGGTTTAAAGTTAGGGGAGTGAACTTTTTTGTGGGCTAAAAAGTTAGCGGTGCTAGCAGTACCCTTGGTACGAGTCATGACACGTAGTGTTCATAAGTATCTCTTTAATAATTTTAAAGAGTTAAAACTTATTAAAAAGTTAGCGTTGCTAGCACCCAATGCTCTGAAACACATCCCGTCGAGCACCCTTATAACGCCTCATACATTATTAGTGCCCGATGGAGATCAACCCACCAGGTCAGCTAATAGGTGTACACAATTCTCAAATAACGTGTTAGGTGAAGAGAGAACCTCGATCGATTAACTTATGCAAGCCTTAAACGGAGCAGTGTGCACAAAATATTTTATTTGATAAACAGTTTGCATTTTATTGAATAAACGATTTGCATTTCATTGAAACATTTAGAGCTTAATAACTTAATCATACTTTATACATTTGGAAAGTAAGCCCACCTGAATAGGCAAAGCCTGAAGATCATGCACATATAAACCTGTCTTGGGAAAGCAGCGCTAATCCACTTGGTCACAAAACCTACAAGAAATTCTATTCTTAATAGGTCTCGTGAAGTTAACTTAATGTCATAGTGAAAGTGCTTAACATTCTATGATTCACTTAGCCGGATTTACAAGATTTAATGAATAAATAATTGAAAAATAAATTTTTGAGCTAAAGTTACCGACAATATCCTTGCTCGACTTTCTTTGATAATTGGATTTAATGAAAACCAATTTAAATTATAAATACTTTCATTTGCAAAAATGCTTAACAAATCATTTCATGCTCAACTCATATAACAAGTAATTACACTTAAAATATAATAATAATAGTAATAATAATAATAATAATATTCTTATGCAATCAGTTTTTTTTTCTCTCTTTAAAATAATAAATAATCAAACTTAAATATAAAGTCTAATTAATTTAAATAAAATCTGCAGCCCAAAAATTTAATCAATATGTAGAAGCCCAAACTTAAAAATCAACCTAAGACATATATAAAATTCGCAGCCCATGCTTTATAATAAAAAATAATGCAGCCCAACAGCATTATAAAAAAAATCAGCCCACAACTAAAAGCCCAAACCTATTTCCATTTTTTTAAAACAAACCCACCCCCTTCTTCTTCAACATTTCTCACGCATACACACACTCACAGTCACAGGTACTGATTGAAGAAAAGAAAAATAAGCAAACACACAAAAGCAAGAGAGATATTAATGGTGCTAAAACCTAACTAGAGTTATTACATATAACTTCGAAGTTGGGGCCTGCCAAGCTCTGCATTGCTTCGTTCTTATGCAGAAGCCTAACTTGAACATGAAATGGAAGATCTTCCCCTTGTAATTCCACTTGTTCCTCTACGATCTCCTTTGCGCACATCACAGCAGATTCGCCACAATACTCCATCCATATCTTTTGCAGCGTCGGTATGTCTCCAATTTGAGTCGGGATCTCCTTCAACTCTACCATCTCGAAAAGATAAAGCTTCTCAAGGCGTGGAAAGATGGAGTTCGATTCCGCAGTCCAATGCTCCAAACTGCGACACGAATCCAATTCCAAGTATTTGAGGGAAGGGAATTGGCCTTCAACCATTTCCCACTTGCCCGTTCCAAAGCATCCCTTCCACAACTTGAACTTCTCGAGAAGGGGCAATGCACCTATCTTTTCCAACATTTTTTCCCATTCTAAGTCATTTTTCATGTTAAGAGTCAACTTCTTGAGGCTTTGGGGAAATTTGAGCGCATACAGAGAAGCTCTAAAATCATACCAGCACGATATGTAGAGGGATTCCAATTTACACAGACGTTTGATATTGTTCAGACAATAATAATCATCTTGCTCGATTCCCCGTCTCCCAAAATACTCTATCCTCAATTTTTTGATATTGGGAATTCTTTTAACCACCTCTTCACTGCACTTGAAATTTGCTATTCCCTTAAGCACCAGTAGATTCTCCATGACGACGACATCATCACTCGAAGGTTCTGGAAGATAAAATCCTCCTTCAGTCATTTCAATATGCCTAAGTTGTGGCATTCTCCAAATCTCAATAGGTGCAGTGAACTCCTTCCCAATACAAGAAACAATCAATATGAGCAGATTCCAGAAGCGAGTAAACGAGGTAAAGATCGAGGACATGCTACCAACTTCAAAAGCAGGGTGGCGCAAGTTAACATACTGAGACGCAAGGGACTTAATCAAGTTTTCATATCCAACATAACGAAACTTGCTGTATGCATGTAATGTTCTAAGCAACCCAGAATTCTTAATACGCGGGACGCTCCCATATTCACTGATAATGGAACGAGCACGTGGCACAGATTGCAAGTCGTCAAGGACTTTCTTCTTTGGCGTGTTCCTGGGTATAACAACGCGGCATTGGCTACTCATACCTCGAGGACTAGATTGCCCTATCACATGATAGAACCCATCTTTCTTGCTCTGGTTCAAGCATAAATCCCTCAACAAATCATGAATTTTGACGAATTTTATGTTTCCTGTAGACCCCACTTTATCAACTAGAATGAGATTTCTATCAACCAAGTCCTTTAAGAACTCTATGGCTATAGTTTCCAAACTTTTGCCATTCATGGGTTTTAAAAATCCTTCAGAAACCCATAGCTTCACGAGTGTTGAGACTCTAACCGAATCATCCTCCTCAAACACTCCCATATACAAAAAACATGGCTTTAAATAAACTGGCAAATGACTATAGCTCATTTTCAACAATTTCAAGCAATGCTTATCATTCTCCAAATTCACTTCTGAAGCTAAGTTCTTCCTAATTGATTCCCAAACTCCTAGAGTGTGTTCCTTATTTCTCAAAATACCCCCCACTACAACAATTGATAAAGGAAGTCCTCTGCAATTCTCTACTATTTTCTTTCCAATTTTCTCTAACTCATGAGGGCAACTTCCAACCCCAAACACAGTTTTTGAGAAGAGTTCCCAGCTTCTAACCTCATCTAAAAATTCCATTTGAAGGCTATAGTTGTTGTTCAACTGGGAACTCAAGTGGGACAGCCTAGTCGTCACTAATATCCGACTATGATTTTCATTTTCGGGAAAGAAACGTTGTATCCTATCCCATGCTTCGATACTCCATATATCATCCATCACAATTAAAAACCTTCTACCTGACAAATACTGGTGGAGCTCTAATCCTAGTCCATCTTCACTCTTTTCACTCAGTTGTTCCTTGGTTTTTTTAGTGGCTTGAGAAACAAGTTCACAAAGAATTTCCCATGTGTTGTATTGTTGAGAAATAGTAGCCCAAGCACAAACATCAAAACGCTGCTCAACAATTTTCTTCGAATAAACAGTTTTGGCAAGAGTGGTCTTACCTATCCCCCCCATTCCTGTGATCGGGATGACTTGGCGTTCGCGTTGGTCCGAAACGAGCCTTTCCAAGATTCCATTCACGACACCCTCAGACCACACCACCATGCCACTACTGTTCTTCCCAGTGGAAGAAGAAGCAGAGACGAAGCTACGCCGCGTATCATGGAGCACCACCTTCTCTGTATTCCTCTGCATCGCCAAACTCTTGATCTGATCCATTTCTTGTATCAAATTTTGCACATCTTGAAACAAGTTCATCTCTTCCTCAGCTCGAAAGCAGCTGCGGAAGCGGCTGCAAATGGTTTCTCTGGATCTGCTCAGCTGAATCCTGGCCACGATATGAGATTCGATGGTGTCTTCAGCTGCATAAGCTGCATCTGCAATACGCATCTCCAAGGGATCTGCTTCGTCGGAAACAGAGGAGTTATAAGCTTCGAGAAACTCCTGCAAGAACCTGACATTTTCAGTGAGGGATTGAACTTGTTGTTTGTTGAGAGAAATCGGAGGGGAATGATGGCTCTCGAGGTCGTCTATGATATGCATTAGAGAAACCAAGGCTGCGTAGGCCGCCATGATCGATATCAGTCGAAGGGAAACAGAATGTAAATATGAGAATTTTGGACAAGAATGTCAACGACTAGTAAACTGTAGAGCCAACCCACATATCTTATCTTACCAGTTGGCAATAATGTGAGAGCTGAAGGTAGAAGAAAGGTAGCCACATAATGTTTCTGATAATAATTGAGGAGATATAAGCGTTGTGACTTACAGATTCTCCTTATTTCAATTAAACTCCTTATTGCGAAAATAGATAGAATTATTTCATCGAATCTATAAATCAATTCTACTGAAATTATAAATTAATTCTAGCGAAATCTACAAATTATTCACGATACTTGTTTAGTATAGAATTCAATGCAATTACTTTTGAGGATGATTGAGAAATAATTATCCAATTTAATCGATAATTATTATGTTTTCAGTTTTTTTATAAAAATAATAACGACTGAATATTCGATCATTAACAAGGGATCATTTTATTTGATTTTTTAATATTTAACAATCAAAATATCAATCGTTAAAAACTATCTAATACTCCATCCCCCACTGGAGGAGCTCTTAATACTCTATCCGCCCATAAAAAATAGTCATTATTTTTTTATCATTTTGAGATGTGTACAAAAATTAGGTCCTTTCCATTTTTAAAAACTATCTATCTCATGGTCGGTCTTATCCTCCATTCAAAATACAATTAATTATCATTATAAATACTACTTTTTTTAATTAAAACTTGTGTTGTCCCTTACCAGGACAATTTTTAATGAACGAACGTAGTAGTATTTACTTATTTTATTATTTTTACCAAAAAAATAATGATCGAATTTCGATAGTACTAATTCTCTCGTAAATCCCATATTTATACTTTAACACCTCCTTATAGTTTTCACAAATCACAACTTACAAGGTATAAGGACTAAAATATCAGCCTTAGTGGGCTAAAGCCCAATAAAAACAATAAAACAAATGGCCCAGGTCTAAGATTGAAATAGAGAGCCCAAGCCTCTTATTTCTCTCTCTTCTTTCCTAGCACACATACACAAGCATATCTGCCCTTAATTTTATAGGTGTTTTCACAAATCACAAGCAATGTGGACTAATATATAAGCCTTAGTGGGCTAAAGCCCAATGAAAAGTATAAAACAAAAGGCCCACTCCTATCCACTATACTCTACCATCAACTCTTTGCCTTCTTAATTTGAAGGCTCCGAGTATTTGATGAGCTACGTCATAAACAATGGCAATTCAAAACTCTGCAGTGGAAAACAAAGAAGTAAAAATGGGAATCATCTAACAAAACCAAGTAGCAAATTAAATGTGCAGAGGAAGATGCTTAGGCCAATTGTGCATTTTCACCAATATTTTTGAAAAAAACTCAATTCGAAAATGATGACTTTGTGACTACATATATCTATATAGAGCAATTCTCAAAATAAAGGCAACCAAATTATTCAAATTTTACAAATCTCTAACCAGAAAAGGAGCAGACATCATATCTATATTGTCGAAAGATCAGTTTATCAGGAACGCTTCACACGAACTTGAAAGCTATCATTTCCATAATTCCGTCGTTTCTTTTCTATCTTCTCTGCCGAGAATAAAAGAACTGAAGTCCAGTTATCGACCTCAATCAGTTCAAGTGTAGGAATGTCTCCAATATTACTTGGAATCTCATGTAGACCACGGCACTCACGAAGCATTAGGCACTCGAGTCTTGGGGATTAGCATGAGCCTCAGCTCACGAAATTCTCCCTTAAATGTTTCCCAGAAACTGCCTTTGCAAGCATAGTTTCTTAGTTTAAGCACTTGAAGATTAGGTAATGAACCAATGGTTGTCATAGACCGCTAAGTATCTTTAGGGTGTGTTTGCTTTTTATCCCTCTAAATGGAGGGATAACAAAAATTTATGCCTTTAAATGTTTGCTTTCTTATCCCACATTTTGCACAAACACCATTTTTTCTTCCTTATTTTCACTTCAAGGAGTGATAATATTATCACACCAAAATGGAGGGATAATATTCTTACCAATTTATCCCGTGGTCTAGATGCAAAACTTTCAACTCTCTTCAATATCCCAGTTCATCAAGTTGTCTAGATGAAAAAACTCCATGCTTCTCCAATTTCAATTTCTCAACTCGGCATAGTGTTATTTGGGTAGTGTAGAAAATAGGATGACGATAAAAGAATTAATTCAGAACCGAGGCGAGATAAAATCTCTCTCCGTAAGGCAAAATTACTTCCGCTCTTGTGCTTGCGGATCTATAGTAATTGCCCCCAAGATACAACGGTATAGGGTCGATAGACGATTCCTTAGCACTAGGAGATCGTTATCCGGTCGAACGGCTCGATACTCGGGACTTGAGTATGAACACTAACTAGTATGATAGGAGATGATGTGAATGGAATGATTTGAACCACATCCTGGAGGGCCTATTTATAGTATGTAGAGGGGTGCGGTGGAAGGGTGCGTCTGTTGGGAGAAGGCCTTGACCGAACCATCACAGCCATTCGGTCAAGGGGTGCCATGACCGAACCATTGCAATGGTTCGGCCCAAGCAGCCGCCCAGCCCTGCCACGTCAGCGGAACCGCTTGTGCCACGTCACCCGGACCTTATCCGCCATGTCATGGAACCGCCTGTGCCACGTCAGCATCCGCCCACCCTGCCACGTCACCGAACCGCCGAGCCATGTTGCCACGTCACCCGAGCCACCGTTTCATTTGTCAAAACTAAAGGCTCCTCAATGCTCCTCGCGACGACGCGAACGAGCGAAGTGCAAAGTGCGCCTACAAAGCGCCCATTGCGACAAGTGCGACGTGCACGTGCTCGGCCTCGGCCTCGGACTCGGACTCGGAAGGTGCTTCGCACCTTCCTCGTAGGAATCGAGTTTTAGCCTTAAAAGGCTAAGTCAAAACCTACTTGGGTGCACCATAGGTCCACCATAGAGGAGCACACTTGATTGTTCCTTTATGGTGGAGAGCACTTTATAAATAGCTTTACACTTCCTTAATTTTCCAATGTGGGATGACACTCCACATTTCCATCTTCAATGGCTATCTTTGGGCATTAATTACTCATTCAATTCTTAATAGATTTGAACAAGTAAATATACCAAATTAATCTACTCAAAATGTAGATTCCAAATATACCATTTAATTCCATTAATTACAAAGTAATTATGGACTAATAAAGCCATTTATTCCAACAATCCCCCACATGAATGATGATTAATGCAAATGCAAAAAACTAAGTCCCGACGATCCATTATTGCATTAGGATAGGTAGTTGTTAGCTTTGAACCTTCCTTAGTGTAATGCCATCGGATTTACTCGTTGCTCGGTGAACATGATGTCTTGAACCGGTCAACTTTTGTGTAAACCTAGTCAACAACATACACACAATAATAGATCTAATATCTTTCGTTCTCACGTTGTGTCCATTTCGGCCTTGGACCATTTCTTGGATTCACAAGTGTTTATTGATAATTTGAAGCGGCCCCACTTCTTCACTTGTATAGGTGATCTCCTATAAAGAGTATCCTGCCATACTCCACCTAATAAGGCTATAGGAATCATTAAAAGCTTTTGATGGCTTACCCTTTACCACAAGCTGCAGGCTTTGCACTTGAGCAGCTATGAGAATGGATTTTGAAGGTTTCAAGTGCTCAACTTGAATTTCCATAATTTAGTTGTCTCATTGAACCATATTCTTGGGATCTCCAGTCATCATGGTTGAGTTACCACTATGAAAATTCTTAACGTGTGGATTTTAATCCCATTCCCTTTATTGCTTTATACAATTGATCACGATTAATACCTTTAGTAAATGGATCCGCAATATTGTCTTTTGACTTTACATAGTCAATGCACATTATTCCTGTAGTGATCAATTGTCTAACGGTATTATGTCTTCGACGAATATGTCGTGACTTACCGTTATACAAACTATTCTTTGCCCTCCCTATAGCAGCCATGCTGTCACAATGTATCATAACCGGAGGCAAAGGTTTTTCCCAACAGGGAATATCTTCTAAGAAGTTTCTTAACCATTCGGCTTCTTCGCCGGCTTTGTCTAAAGCAATAAATTCCGATTCCATTGTGGATCGGGCTATACATGTTTGCTTAGAAGATTTCCATGATATTGCTCCTCCACCAATGGTAAATACGAACCCACTTGTGGATTTAGAGTCTTTAGTGTCGGATATCCAATTGGCATCACAATATCCTTCCAAAACTGCGGGATATCTCGAATAGTGTATACTATGAGAGATTGTGTGCTTTAAGTATCTCAACACTCTTGTCAATGCGGTCCAATGATCCTTCCCGGGATTACTTGTAAACCGACTTAATTTACTAATCGAATATGCTATATCAGGCCTTGTACAATTTGACAAGTACATTAGGCTTCCAATAACTCTAGCATATTCTGATTGTGATACGGGTTCTCCTCGATTCTTGGCTAAGTGTATACTTAAGTCAACGGGCGTTTTAGCCGGAGGCAGATCAAAAGCTTTGAATTTCTTAAGTACATTCTCAACATAGTGAGATTGTGATAAGACTATTCCATCGGGTGTTCTAAGGATTTTAATTCCTAGAATTACGTCAGCTAATCCCATATCTTTCATGTCAAAGTTTCTCTTTAACATCTCCTTGGTTTCTATGATTATTCTATTGTTGCTGCCCATAATTAGCATATCATCAACGTAGAGACAAACAATGACAAAATTGTCGGATGTTCCTTTAACGTATACACATTTATCACATTCATTGATTTTGAATCCGTTTGCCATCATTGCTTGGTCAAATTTCTCATGCCACTGTTTGGGAGCTTGTTTGAGTCCATACAAAGACTTTACAAGTTTACAAACTTTCTTTTCTTGACCAGGAATCACAAACCCTTCGGGTTGTTCCATATATATCTCATCTTCTAAATCTCCATTTAGAAATGCTGTTTTTACATCCATTTGGTGTATCTCAAGATTATATAATGCTGCTATAGCAAGTAGCATTCTAATGGATGTAATTCTAGTGACTGGAGAGTATGTATCAAAATAATCATACCCTTCCTTTTGTTTGTAGCCTTTAACTACCAAACGTGCTTTATACTTATCAATAGATCCATCGGCTTTATATTTCTTCTTAAGAATCCACTTGCAACCCAAAGGTTTATTTCCCGGAGGAAGATCAACAATAAGCCAAGTGTGATTGGATAAGATTGACTCGATTTCACTATTGATAGCTTCACGCCATAGATCGGCATCAGGACCAGACAATGCTTCCTTGATTGTCTTTGGTTCGTCTTCTAAAGTATAAACTACGAAATCCGGACCAAAGGTTTTCGCAGTTTTTGTTCGCTTTCCGCGTCTTGGTTGCGGTGTTAGTTCACGTGTTGGTCCGTTATTCTTAAGCGAAATTTCATCATAAGTTCTCTTTTTCGAACTTATGTCATTCTTCTCTTTCTTGGGGAATATTTTTTCAAAGAATATGGCATTTCTTGATTCTATAATCATTCCCTCATTCATATCGGGTACTTCCGATTTGTGTACCAAGAATCGGTACGCACTACTATTGTTTGCATATCCAATGAAGATGCAATCAACAGTTTTTGGTCCTATTTTTATTTGTTTGGGTTTAGGTACTTCAACTTTTGCTAAGCACCCCCACACTTTTGTATATTTATAGGACGGCTTCCTTCCTTTCCATAATTCATATGGAGTTTTTTCTTGTTTCTTTTGGGGTAATTTATTCAAAATTTTATTAGCCGAAAGAATAGCTTCCCCCCACATGTTATGTGATAGGCCTGAGCTTATCAACATAGCATTCATCATTTCTTTCAATGTTCTATTCTTTCGTTCTGCAACACCATTTGATTGTGGAGAATAAGGTGCAGTCGTTTGATGAATAATGCCATTTTCACGACAAAATTCCTCAAAAGGTGCAACGTATTCGCCACCTCGATCACTTCGAATCATTTTGATCTTGGTGTTAAGTTGATTCTCAACTTCACTTTTGTATGTTTGAAAGCTTCGAATGCTTCGTCTTTGCTTCTCAAAAGATACACATAGCAAAATCTTGTGCAATCATCTATAAATGTTATAAAGTAATTCTTTCCACCTCTTGTTTGCACAAGTTTTAAATCACATAGATCGGTGTGAATCAATTCAAGAGGTTTCGTTGATCTTTCCACTGAATGAAAAGGAGATTTTGCCATTTTTGCTTCAACACAAATTTCACATTTTTGATGTTGATTGAAAGACATCTTTGGCAATAAGTCTAAATTTACTAAACGACGTAGTGTATTTAGATTTGCATGTCCTAATCTATCATGCCATAAATTAGGAGACTCAACCAAGTAAGAAACATTTTTCTTTATTTCATTGTCACGTACAAGTACAGGGATAGCATTAAGCTTGAAAAGGCCATTATCTAGGTAGCCTTTTCCTATATAGTGACCATTCTTGGTCATTACAACTTTGCCTGCTTCAAATACTAGTCTAAATCCGGCGTTGCACAAAGCGGATCCTGAGATCAAGTTCTTGCGAATGTCGGGAACATGCAACACCTTCTGTAGGGTTATCTTGAGTTCCGACGTCATCTTGAGCACAATGGTTCCAACTCCGATGATAGAGGATGAGGTAGAATTGCCCATATACAGCTTTCTGTCGCCGGAGAGAGCTTCATACGAGGAAAACATTGTCTTGTCGGCGCAGATATGCCGGGTAGCACCGGTGTCGATCCACCATCCTTTTGGACTGCCGACCATGTTGACCTCGTCTACGACGGCACACAAGTCAAGTTCGCCTAAGTCGAGGGGCACAGACTTTGTTTCCGTCACGTGGGCTTGATGGTGACCATTGTGCTTGTCTTTCTTCGGTTTGCGACAATCTTTTGCCATGTGACCGGGTTTGCCGCAGTTGAAGCAATCTCCTTTGATCCTCTTCTGACCTTTTGAGTCTGGATGTTTACCTTTGAACTTGCGTTTCTTCTTGTTGCTAGACTCGGCTAGATTTGCTTTTGCCTCCATGGAAGTTTTGTTCGTCTTGTTTTCGGAGATTCTATTGTCCTCTTCGATTCTCAAGCGAACGATCAAGTCTTCAAGTCCCATCTCCTTGCGTTTGTGCTTGAGATAGTTCTTGAAGTCCTTCCAATGTGGTGGTAATTTCTCTATCACCGCGGCCACCTGAAAAGATTCAGACAATTCCATACCTTCGGCAAGAATGTCGTGCAGGATCAGTTGAAATTCTTGCACTTGCTCCACAACGGTTTTGCTATCAACCATTTTGAAGTCTAGAAAACGACCGACTATGAACTTCTTCAAGCCGGCATCTTCTGCCTTGTACTTCGTCTCCAAGGAGTCCCATAGTTCCTTGGACGTCTTGGCGCTAGAGTAGACATTATAGAGAGTGTTGTCTAGCCCATTCAGAATATAGTTGCGACACAGAAAGTCGCTATGATGCCATGCATCATATGCTATCCGTAGTTGCGAATCAGTCTCGTCTTCCCCCACAGTTGGAGGAGATTCATTCACAAAACGAGCCATATTCAAGGTAGTAAGATAAAACAGCATCTTAGACTGCCAACGTTTAAATTCAGAACCTGCGAATTTTTCCGGCTTTTCGGCAGCAGCAGGTGCTGGAGCATGTGGAACGTTGGTCGGAACTGGTGGAGCATTGTTGTTGGGCGGAACATTGTTGTTGTTGGTGTTGCTTCCTGTCGCCATCTTTTCACACTAATTTTGCCTTACGATTGTTATTTGGGTAGTGTAGAAAATAGGATGACGATAAAAGAATTAATTCAGAACCGAGGCGAGATAAAATCTCTCTCCGTAAGGCAAAATTACTTCCGCTCTTGTGCTTGCGGATCTATAGTAATTGCCCCCAAGATACAACGGTATAGGGTCGATAGACGATTCCTTAGCACTAGGAGATCGTTATCCGGTCGAACGGCTCGATACTCGGGACTTGAGTATGAACACTAACTAGTATGATAGGAGATGATGTGAATGGAATGATTTGAACCACATCCTGGAGGGCCTATTTATAGTATGTAGAGGGGTGCGGTGGAAGGGTGCGTCTGTTGGGAGAAGGCCTTGACCGAACCATCACAGCCATTCGGTCAAGGGGTGCCATGACCGAACCATTGCAATGGTTCGGCCCAAGCAGCCGCCCAGCCCTGCCACGTCAGCGGAACCGCTTGTGCCACGTCACCCGGACCTTATCCGCCATGTCATGGAACCGCCTGTGCCACGTCAGCATCCGCCCACCCTGCCACGTCACCGAACCGCCGAGCCATGTTGCCACGTCACCCGAGCCACCGTTTCATTTGTCAAAACTAAAGGCTCCTCAATGCTCCTCGCGACGACGCGAACGAGCGAAGTGCAAAGTGCGCCTACAAAGCGCCCATTGCGACAAGTGCGACGTGCACGTGCTCGGCCTCGGCCTCGGACTCGGACTCGGAAGGTGCTTCGCACCTTCCTCGTAGGAATCGAGTTTTAGCCTTAAAAGGCTAAGTCAAAACCTACTTGGGTGCACCATAGGTCCACCATAGAGGAGCACACTTGATTGTTCCTTTATGGTGGAGAGCACTTTATAAATAGCTTTACACTTCCTTAATTTTCCAATGTGGGATGACACTCCACATTTCCATCTTCAATGGCTATCTTTGGGCATTAATTACTCATTCAATTCTTAATAGATTTGAACAAGTAAATATACCAAATTAATCTACTCAAAATGTAGATTCCAAATATACCATTTAATTCCATTAATTACAAAGTAATTATGGACTAATAAAGCCATTTATTCCAACACATAGTTGTTCAAGATTGTTGAGGCAATGGCCCGCATTTGCATCAAACATCTCCTTGGAGTAACATATTTCCAACTTTTTAATGTTTGGAATCATTTTCACCACTCTTTTGCTGCATATATATACGAAGTTCATTGCTAGCGAAAGTTCCTGCAGGTTATCAAGGTCTGGATGCAAAATGTCTTCTATGAGACATGGAACAAAATGTCTTCGCAGGATAGGAGTAGGTAAGTCTGGTAAGTAATCCATAACAGGAAGAATTACCTTCTCTTTCGCAACCTGCCTTATGCAAAATTCCCGCACAATATCATGAAGGCTACAACTCTTTATTTTCCCATCAAACTTCCTTGTGGTGATCAAAACTAGACTTCAATATACTTATTATTACAATATTACAATTTATACTTAATTTTTATTTCAAAAAATATAAATTAAAAAACTTTATATACCATAAATTTGATTTTTTTTTCAACCTATTATTAGCTAATAAAAGTGAAATTAACGGTAAGAACTAATTATTAGCATACAAATTTGAAATAATAGAAAACATATGCAAGAAAATATAAAAGATTGAAAGTAGAACATCAAATATGGTACACCAGATCTTAAATGCAGCAGTGGAACAGGTGATGTTCTCTCTACAAATTAAAAATTATTCACTTGAGAAACAAAACGCAACCATTTATGCTTAATCAAATCAAACTATATATAACTGAACATAATTGTCAAGAAATAGCATGCAATGAGATCACTCATGATCATGTCCTAAGATTTTATTTCAATCTTTCACACATCTTCCGGTAAGACTAAGCTTTCAACATAGACATGTGGACTGTAATAGTGTGTCTCATGGCAGCGGAACACATTATCCTGACGATCGTAAACCAACAAGATGGATTCACAATTTACCAAAATCTCTCCATTTAGACCCACCACCAATGGTGCTGGCTGAAGAAGCTCAACAAGATTAGCAAACGTCGCCACCCTCTTCCAAGCTTCCTTCATAACCCAAACTCCAAAGACTTCTGTAGACGAGCCAATATAACATAGTGTTGGTGGCAGACAAAACTCATTAAGTGGGAGACATCACTTTTGCTTTTACTGTTTTGCTTTTTCTTTTGTTGACTTCTTTCCATAGTTGTTTGGGGATGTGTCGTGAATGATTCATTCCTAGAAGAAATTCAGACGAGAAAAAAAGTTGAGCGCAGAGAGAGCTGTGAGAGAAAAAACAGAGAGATTGGGGTGAGATATACACGAGTGATCGTGAGGTGATTTAAGAGGGTTTTTCCAGCGTGGGTTTGAGAGTGTACGAGAGTGAGAGGTTGATCTCATCTTGGGTGTAATTCTCGATTCATTGTGTGACGAGTTCGCGGGTTGTGCGAATCGTCGGAGTTCTTCAATATTACGATTGGTGTTGCTCCCGTGGACGTAGGCATTTGCCGAACCACGTAAATCTCTTGTCTCATTTATCATCTTGCATATTATCTTGATTACTTGTGGAGATTTTCTTGTTTGCTAAGATTGGGGACGTTTCTCGGTTGTATGTGCGTTATAAATTGTTTCCGCTGCATTGGTATTATTGTATGGATTTGCATTTGATACCAACAATTGGTATCAGAGCTTGATATCAAATTTGGGTGGTTGAGCTCACATTTGAGGGGTATTGAGCTGGTCCTAGCAGAGGCGCATACCAGGTGTTCGACGAAATTCCTGAGAGAAACGAAAATCTGAAACAAGCTGAAAAATGACGTCTACGAGTGGTGCGGTCAAGATAGGAAAGTATGAGATAGCAAGGTTCAATGGGAAGAATGATTTTTCCTATTGGAGGATGCAAATGAAGAATTTGCTAATTTCACAAAAGCTACACAAAGCTTTGGCGGGTAAAGAAAAGAAGCACGAAGACATGTCGAATGAGGATTGGGAAGAGTTAGATCTTGAAGCACGAGCGTCGATCATTCTCTGCCTAGAGAGGGATGTTGCTTTCTTGGTGGACAATGAGGTAACCGCCGCGGGAGTATGGTTGAAGTTAGAGGCGAACTTCATGACGAAGACTCTAACGAATCGGATCTACTTGAAATCCAAATTGTACACTTGCAAGATGGAGGAAGGTACACCTATTCAGGAACATTTAAACAAGTTTGATAGGTGCATATCAGACTTGAAGGATATTGATGTGAAGGTGGAAGATGAGGATCAAGCTCTCATGCTACTACTCTCATTGCCAAAATCGTATGAAAATCTTGTACAAACCTTGATGCTCATGGGCGACACTCTGACGATGGATGCGACTAGGACTTCACTCCTAGCGGATGATCTTCGAAAGATTGCAACTAGTGGCATGGCTACTAGTGGGAGCAAGGAGCAGGCACAGGGATTGTATACGAGGGGCAAGACAAGTGATCGAGAGAAAGACAAGGGAGGAAAGGCTAGATCCAGTCCAAAACCTCTTGCAGAGAGACCATGTTTTAAGTGCGGGGAACTTGGGCATTTCAAAGCGAATTGCCCCAGCAAGAAGACAACTTGGAAGAAGAACAAGAACAAGTACAACAACAGCGGGAAGGGAAAAGGAACACAAGAAGCTGGTTTTGCTTCGCAGGAAGGGGATATCGGTGATTGTTTCAATGCCACGGGTAACGAGGAAAGCGCCGGTAAGTGGATACTTGATTCGGGATGCTCTTATCATATGTCTCCGAATAGGAAGTGGTTTACTACCTATGAGGAAATAGATGGTGGAACTGTTTTGATGGGAAACAACCATTCCTGCAAAATAGTGGGGGTCGGTTCGATCAGAATCAGGATGCATGATGGGGTTATCAGAACCTTAAAGGATGTGAGACATGTCCCGGAACTATGTAAGAACCTTATTTCCGCTGGCACTTTGGACTCCGGTGGATGCAAAATTATCACTTGGAATGGAGTCATGGAGGTTGTTCGGGATTCTTTAGTTGTGATGAAGGGTATCCGTCAAAGAAATTTGTATACGCTTTTGGGTACAACAGTGACGGGAAGTGCGGCAGTTGGAGCAGATGGAACTAGTAGAAATCCAGGGGACTACACCCGGTTATGGCACAGGAGACTCGGACACATGTCAGAGAAGGGCCTGCATCTACTTTGTCAAGAAGGTTTGCTGAAGAACTTGAAGAAGCCTTGCATGGAATTTTGCGAGCATTGCGTGTACGGGAAAACACACCGAGTTCAGTTCAGGGCCAGCAAACACAGGAGCAAAGGCATCTTAGATTATGTGCACACTGATGTCTGGGGGCCAGCTACAGTTACCTCCAAGGGAGGCTCCAGGTACTATGTCACGTTTATTGATGATTATTCTAGATATGCTTGGATTTATTTCTTGAAGCATAAGAATGAGGTGTTTGACACATTCAAGAAGTGGAAAGCAATGGTTGAAAACAGGACAGGAAAGAAATTGAAGACATTGAGATCTGATAACGGTACAGAGTATACAGATGGTGCCTTCAAGAAGTTCTGTGACCAGGAGGGAATTGCTAGGCACTGGACTGTCAGGAATACACCGCAGCAGAATGGGGTCGCGGAGAGACTGAATCGCACGCTGCGAGAGCGAGCAATGTCCATGCGGTCTCATGCAGGGCTAGGCAGAGAATGGTGGGCAGAATCGATGTTTACAGCACTTCATGTCATAAATCGATCTCCACATTCGAGCTTAGGTGGAGATACTCCATACAGGCTATGGTCTGGGGAACATGCAGATTATGAGAGACTCAGAACTTTTGGATGCACAGCATACTATCACGTCAGCGAGGGAAAGCTTGAGGCGAGGGCCAAGAAGGCAATATTCTTGGGGTATGCAACAGGAGTGAAGGGTTATCGCTTGTGGTGTTTAGAAAATTCAAAGTTCATAATCAGCAGGGATGTTATCTTTGATGAGTATTCCATGGCAGCTAAGTTTAAAGCTACAATGCCCGGTGAAGATGAAAATGAGACGGTCAAGTCTCAGGTGATCGAGATAGAACCTAAGGATCAACCAGGTTCTAGTCGTGTTCAAGAAGCAGGTCATGGAGACACTCGAGAACAGAGTGATGAGGAGTCTGAACTCGAAGCTCTTGATCAAGAGAATGTAGATGTTTTACACCAACAGCGGCTCTCGGATGATTTGGCTTCCACTAGGCCAAAGCGAGCATACAAGAGAGTTCAAAAGCTGGGGTCAGATCAGCCTTTGAAGCATTATGGGCAGGCAAACTTGGTCAGGTGCGCACTACCAGAGGATGATGCGGTACCAGCATCATACCAGGAAGCTATTCGGGATAAGAATAGCGCAAGCTGGTTGGCTGCGAATGAAGAAGAGATGGAGTCTTTTCGGAAGAATCAAGTTTTGGAAGGGGTTCTACCTTTGCCCAAAGGAAAGAAGGCTATTGGTTGTAAGTGGATCTACAAGAAGAAAGAGGATAATTCTGAGCTCGGTGGGATCAGGTACAAGGCGAGGTTAGTAGCAAAGGGATATGCACAGAAAGAGGGAGTGGACTACAATGAGATTTTTTCTCCAGTAGTGAAGCACACTTCTATTCGGGTGTTGTTGAGTGTTGTGGCTCACAGTGATCTTGAGCTGGAACAACTCGATGTCAAAACCGCTTTCCTGCACGGAGACTTGGAGGAGGAGATTTATATGCGTCAACCTGAGGGCTACAAGGTTGAGGGTAAAGAGGATCATGTTTATCGCTTGAGGAAATCTATGTATGGATTGAAGCAATCTCCTCGACAGTGGTACAAGCGGTTTGATTCTTTCATGCTGAAGCATGGTTATTCCAGAAGTGATTATGACTGTTGTGTCTATATTCGGAGACTTCCTGGAGGTGAGTATATCTATCTTTTGTTGTATGTGGATGACATGCTTATTGCCTCGAAGAGCAAGGTGGAGATAGATAGACTGAAATCTCAACTTGGTAAAGAGTTTGAGATGAAGGATTTGGGCACTGCTAAGAAAATACTGGCAGGGCCGGCCCTTCTTCAATTCAAATGGGGCAAAGGCCTAGGGCCCCCAAATTTGAGGGGCCCCCAAATTTAAAATTAGTTCTATTAGTAGTATTTTCCTTAAAAAAAATTATAAGTTAGTATTATTTATTAATTTTAAATTTATTAAATAAATATTATTTGATATTGATATTAAAGATTTATTTTAAAATTATAAGTGATACAAATGTGTTATACTTATCATAAGAAAATAAAGTTAATTGTAGAAGTTTTTGAGTTTGTCAAAACATCATATTGTTAATTTAATGTTTCAAATGCATGTAGGATAATGTTAAGTATACCAGTTATTGTAGTGTGAATAGAAATATTTTTTGTAAATTAAAATTGATAAATTCACATTTGCCGATTACTATGTCTGAAGAAAGATATATTAAATGTGCTAACAATTTTGTGCATTGAAAATGAGATATTGAAAACACATTATTTAGGGCTGGTAAACTTGATCTTAAAAATGTTATTGATGATTTTGCTTTTCAAAAGCTAGAAGATCAAAATTATTATTGTTATTTAGTTTATTATATTTAATAATTAATAATAAAGTTATGTAGTCACACAATCATGAGAGACAATCACATGCTATCTCTATTCGATGACAAAAATATCAAATTTTAGTGTGCATGTGTTGGTCAAGCGGTAAATGGTTAATGTTTAAAGCCAAAGGTCTTGGGTTCAAGTCCCTTATGGAGCGGCCTTTAAATCTCTTTATTTAATAATGTTTGTTTATAAAATAAGAAAAAACATATATAAAAAAAATCTCAAATTTTCATTTTAATAAGGGCCCCTTTTTTCGTTTTCGCCTAGAGCCCCCGGAATGTCAGGGCCGGCCCTGAATACTGGGTATGGAGATTAGAAGAGAGAGGACAAACTGTGTTTTGTTCCTGAGCCAGAAAAGCTACATTGAGCGGGTTGTGCAGAGATTTGGGATGCAAGATGCAAAATCGGTGGCAACTCCATTAGCTCCTCATTTCAGGCTCTCTAGAAAGCAATCTCCCACTTCACCTGAAGAGAAAAAATTGATGGAGAAAGTGCCTTACACTAGTGCAGTTGGCAGTTTGATGTATGCTATGGTGTGTACACGTCCGGACATTTCACAAGCAGTTAGTGTTGTGAGCAGGTTTATGGCTAATCCTGGAAAGACACACTGGGAAGCTGTGAAGTGGATCCTTAGGTACTTGAAGGGTACCAGCGACACAGGATTGTGTTTTAGTGGAAATACATGTCAGGTTAATGGGTTTGTGGACTCGGATTATGCGGGTGATCTAGACAGACGACGATCTACTACGGGATATGTGTTCTGTGTACACGGTGCCCCCGTTAGTTGGAGATCGATGTTGCAGGCTACAGTGGCTCTTTCCACTACCGAGGCTGAGTACATGGCTTTGGCAGAGGGGGTTAAGGAAGCTTTGTGGCTGTGGAGTCTTCTGGGTGATTTTGGGATTAAGCAGGATCGCGTGGACCTGTGGTGTGATAGCCAGAGTGCTATACATTTGGCAAAGAATCAGGTTCATCATGCTCGTACCAAGCATATTGATATCAGGTATCATTTTGTGCGGGATGTCATAGAGGAAGGTGATATTTCTCTTATGAAAGTGCACACTGATGAAAATCCAGCAGACATGTTAACCAAGGTGGTGACGGGTGGTAAGTTTAAACACTGTTTGGACTTGCTACATATCAACCCGTGTTGATAATCAAACGGGACAGCCTTTCGGGGCGGTGATGGGGTGAGGTGGAGCTTATCCTTTTGTGTTCGAACTACAGGAGCTTGATCCCTGGATTGGGTATGTAGGCAACCATGGAAAAGTGGTGCAGCTTGTACGGGTGTCCATGTTCGTGGGCGGTGCTCGTATTCGTCCTACATTTGAGGTTTATCAAATGAAGTACGAGGTGGAGAATTGTTGGTGGCAGACAAAACTCATTAAGTGGGAGACATCACTTTTGCTTTTACTGTTTTGCTTTTTCTTTTGTTGACTTCTTTCCATAGTTGTTTGGGGATGTGTCGTGAATGATTCATTCCTAGAAGAAATTCAGACGAGAAAAAAAGTTGAGCGCAGAGAGAGCTGTGAGAGAAAAAACAGAGAGATTGGGGTGAGATATACACGAGTGATCGTGAGGTGATTTAAGAGGGTTTTTCCAGCGTGGGTTTGAGAGTGTACGAGAGTGAGAGGTTGATCTCATCTTGGGTGTAATTCTCGATTCATTGTGTGACGAGTTCGCGGGTTGTGCGAATCGTCGGAGTTCTTCAATATTACGATTGGTGTTGCTCCCGTGGACGTAGGCATTTGCCGAACCACGTAAATCTCTTGTCTCATTTATCATCTTGCATATTATCTTGATTACTTGTGGAGATTTTCTTGTTTGCTAAGATTGGGGACGTTTCTCGGTTGTATGTGCGTTATAAATTGTTTCCGCTGCATTGGTATTATTGTATGGATTTGCATTTGATACCAACACATAGCACACAAAGTAAGCCACCAAGCAAACCCACAGCCCAGTGCTCTTTCTTGCAAAACTCGTGATCAAAGGGAAGCTCAATCCTTCCAAACACCTCACTCTTCAAGTCCAAGAAAAATAATATCTATCTCTTTATCTCCGCGATTCTTCCAGTAAAGCTTCCCACCTGGAAATATCCCCCATACATAATGTGAATCGAAATCTGCAAAGTGCTCACTTGTTTTCCATGATTTTGTCCTTGAACTATAAACTTTGTAAACCCATTTCATCTCGTACAGGTAATAATCAAAATCACCAACACGAACAAACAACTTGTACTCATCACTCGATTCAACCCAACCGAACCCCAAAGCCATAAAAGGTCTAGAAATTTCTGGCAGTATCTTGGAGATTCTAGTGGATGGGTTCCACATGTGAAATCTACCTTGTTCGTCACGAATGCAGAGCAGCCCATTACAGCTCCCCATAACTCGAAATCGCATCAATGTAGTATTCATTGGATCAGGTAAAGGAGATACAGGGATCATTAATTCGCTCAAAATCGACAGCGGAGAATGTTGAAATATGATATCAACATATTGTAAGATAATTTGAGAGATTGTAAAGATTGTTCTTGTATTTCTGAGTTGTGTTTTGATCATTACAAGCACTCCCTTTTATAGGGATGAAAAGGAAATGTACAAGGAAAGTAACATCAAAGGAAACAAATAAATTAGGGATCCTTGATAGAGGATTTAATCCCTAAAATATTCTAACGTAATCTTTCCTTTCTAACACTCCCCCTCAAGTTGAGTGACGGGATTTCCGATGCTCAACTTGTCGAGAACTTCTGTAAAACTCTTAGAATTGACGGCTTTGGTAAGAATGTCTGCGAGTTGGTCCTCGGATCGTACAAAGGGTAAAGCCACAACACCACTTTCGATCTTCTCTTTGATGAAGTGTCTATCAACCTCCACATGCTTCGTCCTGTCATGTTGCACAGGATTTTCTGATATACTGATAGCAGCTTTGTTGTCGCAGAACATCTGGCATGTCTTTGTTGGAAGGAGACCCAGTTCTGAGAGTAGTCTTCTTAACCAAAGAACTTCGGTCAGACCACTTTTGATTCCTCTAAACTCTGCTTCGGCACTGGAGAGTGCCACCACTTTCTGTTTTTTACACCTCCAAGAGACAAGATTTCCTCCAATGAAGGCAAAGTATCCTGCTGTTGATTTCCTGTCAACTGGGTTTCCAGCCCAGTCAGCATCAGTGTAGGCCTGTATCTCGAGATGTCCAGTCTTCCTGAACAGTACTCCATAGTCAAAGGTTCCTTTCAAGTATCTCACAATTCTGAGTGCAGCTTCCATGTGGTCAGCTTGTGGTTGGTGCATAAACTGACTCACAACTCCAACAGCATACACAATATCAGGTCGAGTATGGGAAAGATATATGAGTTTTCCTACCAAACGTTGATATTTTCCTCGATCCGCCAATTCAGCTCCTTTCACAATCTGTAGCCCATGATTGACAGCCATAGGTGTCTCAGCTGGCTTGCAATCTAGCATCCCTGTTTCTGCAAGAAAGTCAAGAGTATACTTCTTCTGATTGATAAAAATCCCTTTCTTTGATCTAAGTACTTCGATCCCGAGAAAGTACTTTAGTTTCCCAAGGTCCTTCATTTCGAACTCCTCGAAGAGATTTGCTTTCAACTTTTGGATTTCTTCTAAGTCATCCCCTGTTATGATCATGTCATCAACATAAATGACTAAGCAAGAAATAAGATCACCTCGTTTCTTCAGGAATAAGGTGTGGTCTGAATTGCTTTGTTGGTACCCGAACTTCTTCATAGCTGTGGTGAATCTTCCAAACCAAGCTCTGGGAGACTGTTTGAGCCCATATAAAGTCTTTTTCAATCTGCATACCTCCCCTTCCTCGAACTCATCTGAAACACCTTGGGGTGCTTCCATGTATACCTCACGTTCTTCTTCAAGCTCACCATGAAGGAAGGCATTTGTAACATCAAACTGATGAAGATCCCAATCCTTGTTTGCAGCAATGGAGAGGAGCACCCTGACAGTGTTCATTTTTGCCACAGGCGAGAAAGTCTCTGCATAGTCAATCCCATATGTTTGAGTGTAGCCTTTTGCAACCAGCCGAGCTTTGTATCGCTCAATAGATCCATCTGGTTTTCGTTTGATTGTGAAAACCCATCTATATCCCACAGTTTTCTTTCCTTTCGGCAACCGACACTTCTCCCATGTGTGATTTCGGTTCAGGGCCCCTATCTCCTTTTTCATAGCATCTCTCCAATGCTCAATCTTCAGGGCTTGCTCTGCTGTTTGTGGAATCTCCTCATCATATAAGGCCGCTTCATAGGCTGTGGCATTTTTGGACAAGTTTCCCTTGGCGATATTCCCAACTGAGTATCGGGAATTCCGCACAATTCTCTCTGGGGTATACCGTTTAGGAGGTACGCCCCGAGTACTCTTGGGTGGTAGCACATATCTCCCAGTATCACCATCCACCGTATTCTCCTCCTGTTCTTCTTCAACAACTTGAGACATATGATTAGTCAAATCGGAAACCATATTTGTAGGTTCAGAAGTTCCTACCTCAGATATCAGCGGCGGAGAAGATATAGGGGGCGACAGCGGACTAGATTGTTCAGAAGTGGATGAAGCATGCTCGGTGGCAAGGTTAACTTTTTCTGTTGGATATGCTTCCGTGCCTGGCATTGGTAACCAACTTAACAAGTCGATCTCACTCTCACTCTCCCCCTGATTGTTAAGGTGGTTATTGTAAAAATACTCGATTTCGAGAAAATTACAGTTCATGGTGGTTATGATTTGACGGGTTTGGGGATTGTAACATCTATACCCTTTTTGATTAACCCCATATCCTACAAACACACACTTAATGGCACAAGGAGAGAGTTTTGTTCGTGCATGTTTGGGAACATGAACGAATACAGAACAGCCAAAGACCCGAGGTTGAAGAGTAAAGGCGAGGGGTATAGTGGCAAGAGTAGATAGTTTTTGCAGTGGGGTTTTAAGTTTAAGGGTTCTAGTAGGGAGACGGTTTACAAGGTAAACAGAGGTTGCAACGGCTTCGGGCCAAAAAGAGGTGGGTACACGAGACTCAATCATCATAGCACGAGTCATTTCAAGTAAATTTGTTGGCAAAAAATTTTCATGGAATTATTGACAAACTCCCCCCCATTATCAGTTCTAAGGGTTTGAATATTTTTCTGAAATTGAGTTTGGACCATGGTATAGAAATGAGTGAATTTTTCAAAAACTTCAGATTTGTGTTTCAAAAAATATACCCATGTCATCCTAGTGCAATCATCAATTAAGAGAAGAAAATATTGAAAACCTTGTCCCCCCACAACCGGTGATGGACCCCAAACATTAGAATGCACTAGAGAAAAATAGAGTTCACTTGTGTATTATTTGGTTTAAAAGATTGTCTATGGCTTTTAGCCAAAACACAAGTTTCACAAGATAGAGTCTCATTTTGCACTAATTTAGGGAATAAAAGCTTAAGATAACCCGTGGAAGGATGCCCTAATCGACGATGCCAAAGCCAGGCTTCCCGGTCTGCAGTTCCGTGAGCCAGCATCACCTTGCCTTGTTGAGCTATCTCATCCACATAATACAATCCATTCTTCTCAGTGCCACGCCCAATAATCTCCCCCGTCCTGATATCCTGAAGAAGACAGAAGTGGGGATGCATTAGCATGGTACAATTGAGTTCTTTTGTAACATGATTGATTGATAACAGTTTATGAGATAGAGACGGAACATATAGACAATTGGACAGCCGTAATGTTGGAGAAATCTCTATAGTTCCGGCCCCTTCTACTTGAGTTAGATCACCACTAGCAGTTTGAACATGTGTTCTAACAGATTTTGATGATTCAAGTATATCAGATTTATCAAAAGTCATTGTATCTGTGGCACCACAATCGAAAATCCAACCTCTATCACTATTTGTTTGGTCACTTAAGACTTGACATGCAATAGGGGTTGTTTTGGAATTTAAACATAATTTAGGGTCAAATTTGGGATTATGCAGATTTTGGGGTCGGTTTTGAATAAAATGGGGTTCTTTTTGCAGATTAGCAGAACTTAAAGGACTAGAGGGAATAAAATGGGGTTCCTTATGTAAATATGTAGAATTCGAAGGGTTTAGTGGATATCCACCAAACCCTACACTTGATTTCGGCTGCTGATCCTCCCCCTTTTCGATCATATGCGCCGCCTCCCCCTTTTCGGCTGCTCCTCTCCTTTTCTCGTCAGTTCGCCGAAGGCCACTGACCGCCACCGCCGATCCAGCCATTTCTTGACCCTCCATTCCAATCGTCGTTCTCCCTTTCGCCGTCTTGTGGTTGTCTTCCCACCAGTCGGGATATCCGACGAGTTGGAAGCACATTTCTTTGGTGTGCTTCTGCATTCCACAATGGCTACCGTGGAGCTTGGATTTGTCCATCTTTTTCCGTGATGAAGGGTTGTCGGAGCGAGTTTGAGGTGGAGCTTTGGCGGTGGTGTGTTGTTGGTGATTCTCTGGTCGAGAGAAGGTGGGTCGAGCGGCGGCGAGGCCTGTCCCGATTCCTCCCGATGATGTGCCATCGGAGTCGGCGGAGTTGGTTGCCGGTTGCAAGATCTGCAGCCGGGCGGCCTCCCTTCTTACCTTTGAGAACGCCGACTCGGCTGAGGGAGCGGGGGTCTCTTTGAGGATGTCTCGTCGGATTCCGTCATATTTGGGGTCCAATCCAGAAAGGAATTGGTATAATCGCCGGTTTCCGATCAATTTCCGGTACTTGTTAATCCCCTCTTCACAGCAGCCAAGGGGGTTGGGCTCCCTTCGGTCGATGGTAAGCCAAATGGCCTGGAGCTCGTTCCAGTAGTCTTCTAGCATGAGTTGCCCTTGACTCACCTTGTTAGCTTTCACTTCCAGATCGTATATCTGAAACGGGTCCATCCCACTCCCGTAGGTGATGGCCAGACTATCCCAAACGGCCTTAGCTGTTTGGTGTTGAGCGAAGTTAATCACCAATCTCGTTTCCATGTTCTGTATTAGCCAAGAAAAAACGGACAGATCCGTTTCTTCCCATCTATAGTACTCCGGGTCCGTTGTCTGCGGCGGGGGAGGTTGCCCTGTAATGTGACTTGATTTTTCTCCTGCTTCCGATGGCGACTTTCATGAGACGTGCCCATAGGGGATAGTTATTTCCATCGAGTTTGATCCCCAGTGTAACATTGTCTGAATTTCTCACCAGATTTGCGATCTGTAGAGTTAATTCATTTGTGTTTGGATTTGAACTGGTGGTTTCTATTTCTTTTGACATTTTGTATGATATTTTTCAGGAGGTGGAAAGGAAAAAAAATAAGGCAGAGGCTGCCGTGATTGGTTCAAAGGGTTTGAGAAAGGTATGGAACAGTGATGATATTTTTTCTGAGTTCCTGCTCTGATGCCATGTTGAAATATGATATCAACATATTGTAAGATAATTTGAGAGATTGTAAAGATTGTTCTTGTATATCTGAGTTGTGTTTTGATCATTACAAGCACTCCCTTTTATAGGGATGAAAAGGAAATGTACAAGGAAAGTAACATCAAAGGAAACAAATAAATTAGGGATCCTTGATAGAGGATTTAATCCCTAAAATATTCTAACGTAATCTTTCCTTTCTAACAGAGAACATTGCACAGGATTCTCAGCAGGAACATTATATATAATGACCCTTTGATAGGGGAAACATGGGTTTTTTATTGAATTTCGATACTGGGTTTTGATGAAACGTTTGCTGCCAATTAGAGAGCGCCATGATTTTGAAACGCACCTAAATCTCAAGAGTGAAAAGACGGACAGGTAATTTGATTTTTTTTACGATCTTCTTCATTGACAAAGCTTCGGTATATGTTTCGAGGGTTATAGGTTTTTGTATTTGTAGAGGGGAGGGTTTTGGTTTTTGTATCTACAACAAACGGTTTATATGTGCTAGAACTCCTTTAACATTTATTAGAACTCCTCTTCAATTAAAACTCTAAATATTCGAACTTATCATGATGTTAAATTTCTAATCAACCATTAAACGAGACTTATGTATGCTAGAAGCCTAGAACCCCTCATCAATTAACCGTTCAATTCAATCTCTTGATTTTATTAATTATTAAATAATAATAATAAATCTATATATATATATATATATATATATATATATATATATAGGGAGAAGATCCATGGAGAATGCTAAATATTTTGAGAATAGAGAATGCGTTCGAATAAGTCTGTAATTTCGATGAATAAATCAATATATCGTATGAATAAGATTTTTGGCCATGGTTCGAATCCTGATAGGGGCGAGATTTTCACTATTTTTACCATATTTACTGAATACATCTGTTCACATTTATGCTGATCTATTCGTAAAATTTATAAACTTATTCGTTATTTTTCATTCTCTCGAAAAATATAATTCTCTATAGATCCCTACCCTATATATATATATATATATATATATATATATATATATATATAAGCAAAATAAATCTTATCCTATGTGGCGTCTTATAATCGCTTTATTCTAATTTTTCTCAATTCTCATTCATTCTTACTTTTTCTTCTTAATTTTTAATCAATTTCCATATCTAATTTATTTTTAATCATATATTTAATGCACAATGACTATGCCAAAACTCCACTTGATCTTAAACTCTAAGTACAAATTATGTTTTAAACTCTAAATAAGTTAGGATATTTATGATTTATTTTGTTGTGTTTTTTCGTTAATTTTTAGTACTAATCTAGAACTCCACTTGATCTTAAACTCTAAACAAATTATGATTTTAAACTCTAAATAAATTAGGATATTTATGATTTATTTTGTTTTGTTTTTTCGTTAATTTTTAGTACTAATAATCCATTTATTGAGTAATATATACACGCTTTCCTTTTGCAGCTAATTTGTTTTAGCTACTCACATAGATTGCTAATTGATTATAAAATAATTAATTATTAACTCCAAAAAAAGGCAGAAAAGCAAAAAAATAAAATAAAAAAATAGTTTACTAAGAAATAAAAAGTAAGATGGAGGAATTAGTCATCTCGGTATATTTCTCATTTCCCCTTAATGAATGAATGTTATGACTTATGAGAAACATAATCGGTTTCAATCCATATTATATAAATATCAATTTGTGTAACATTTTTTCGATTAAAGTTGGGTTGTGCAAGTCTGTGCCTTGATGTTTGATTCCCTTTTGGAATGCTTTGTGATAAGAAAATAATGTGACAAATTATATTCTGGCTCTTTGTACTGCGATTTTTAATGTTTTCCTTTCATAATCATTTGGTGTAGGACGATTTTCCTCGCGATGAATATGAGTGAAATGAATCCGTCGGTGCCGAATAAGCCCAGCAGACATGAGCAAAACGATTATCACAACATCCAGCTTAACAAGATATGAGCAGAAGTGGTAAGCATTTTGTGCTTATCGGTGCAACAAGATAAATTGGGAAAGGAAGCATTGGAAATGATTGTGATTGATGAATGGGTAAGTCTTAGCACAATTTTATTGAATAAATAGTTTTGTAAAATTATTAATTTTTTTTTTTAAATTTGTTACAACCAAAGAAATGAAAAAACTCACTCACACTCTAGCTCCTAGGGTGACTCGAACCCCCGACCTATTGGTTGGAGGGGAAGCGTCTTACCAACAGACTGCGCTTCATCGTCGAAAAAAAAAAAAAAAGTAAAATTATTAATTTTTAATTTTTAATTTATATAATATAATAAATATATATATTTTTTTTATATAGGACAACAAAATCCAAGCATCCGTCTCAGTAGGGTCCAAGAAAAAGTTTCATGAGTTTCTTAAAGAGGGATAAATAACAGTTATTAAAAATTTTTAAGTACTGAAAAACAAGCCTAACTTCCAGCATGCAAAAATCAATCATTAGTGAAAAATCGATTTTAGCCTTAGAACCAATGTTTCTGAATCAATTGAATGCCCAAATATTACTGAAAATGGATTTGATTTCATCCATTTTAGAAATATCCACTCACATGATCCCAAATTGGTATTGTGTATAAGTATAATATATTATAGAAAAAAAAATATTTTATTCTATAATTTCCTAATATTATTCATGAATTTGGATTTAAATTACATTTATTTGCAGATATTCGTGTGGAGGTAAAAATCGAAAATATTAGCATAGATTGTGTAGAAATGAAGCATGACAAAGCTAAGAAGTGTGACATAACATTGACTGATGCAAAATAATATTTTAAATTCTTCATTGAATAATGATTAATATTTTTCATTTTATTTTTAATTATGATATTAATTATATACTCCCTCCGTCCACGAAAAAGAGTCCTGATTCCCCTCTTTTTTTTGTCCATGAAAAAGACTCCTGTTTCACTATTTTGACCAATTTACCCTTATGTTGCATCACAATTCACTTTAATTGCCATTGTTGGGCCCACCACAAATCTAATTTAAACTCCTTTAATTAAAAAGTCATACCTAATTAAACACTCTTAATTAACCTCTAAAAATGTGTCAAATTAAAACCAACCCCCCCAATATTAATGTAGCCTGAACGAAAATTAAATCATCCCACCCCCCAATATTGTATTCTGCCACTTATGTTAAAAATCCATTCACCTTCAAACCCTAAGTTCATCAGCGCCACATCATTTCTCTCCCTGAAAACCCTTATTTTTGTTCTCGCCGATTTGTTGTTTCCTCGCCGATTTCTCCTTCGGCGTCAGTCGATTTGTTGTTTCCTCGCCGATTTCCCCTTCGGCCTCCAATTTCTCGTCGCCCCACCCCTGATTTATGGATCAAGAACAAATTCTCACTTCTCTCTGTTCAGCCGGTGATTCTACCGAAGAATCACCGGATCTGTTACCATCTCCGATGGATCTCGGAACCACCGGTGATTCTACCGAAGAATCACCCGATTTGTTGTTCCCCCCTTTGGTTTTCGGTGATACGGCGCCAATGACAGAGTCTTCTCCGACGTTTTCAGACGTTTTGACGGCGACCCACTTTGAAGCTTTGTCCTTTCCGTCTTGGGCTTTGGAGCCGGACACTGTGGTGCCGGAAACGGTCTTAATCGTGCCTCTCATTCTGTTTTTGTTGTTCCTAACTGCCGGCACCACCGTAGTGAATGGGAATATCCCAAACTTACCATCAAAAATCATTTTACCTTCATTGTCATATTGTGGCCTTGAAACAACACAAATGAACATGATTTTCTCAATAAATCTCTTAGATTTGCATGCTCTATAAGGCTCTATCTCATCTGGCAGCAGGTAGTATCTATCCGATGTTTTGGTTAAATAAAACCATTTTTCATCTATGTGTATTGTGTTATACATAGGCTGAAATTTGATTCTTCCATTTGCACTAATTGCACTTAATTGACTAAGGCTCCAAGTGAGCCTACTTAATCTATTTTGCTGTGTTAGAAGAGGTTTAATTGCATTGGTATGTGCTCTAATCTTTTTCTCCTTTATCCAAACACCAACCAAGCTTTTACTAACTTCAAGCTTGTTTGCCATTTTCCTTATAGTTGATCTTTCTAGAACGGATAGTTGCTTTACTTTTTCCACGTCGATTACCTTTTTATCGCTATGTGTTGATCCCTTCTTCATTGAAACGAGTTGTACAGGTCTTCCCATCATTTTTTGTGCGCGTGCTGCTGTCCACAGTCGCCAAACCGTCCTCACATCGATGTTGAACATAGCTGCTGCCTCTTTCTTCGCGTCGTACCGAAGCTTGAAGTCCTTGCTGTTTTGGAGAAGCCATTGTGCAACGTTGTTTCTCTCAATTTCTGTCAAGGTGGCCTTTTTTCGTTTGTCTGCCATTGTGTCTATTTAGTTTAGGTTTCAGCTTTTGTGAATTGTTGGAGCAGCTCTTGTATTTATAGATTTAGTGGAGGAAAATTGCTGACGCTAATTTGGCTTCAATTTGTGAAGTTAATCTGAAATTTTACAGGGAAATGAAGTTAATGGCATTGGAATCTGTGCAGTTTTGTTCAGCCCATTTTTATTTCGTTCCATTTGCTGTTCATTTGTTGATTTCAGTAAACAAATTAAAAAGTTAAATTAACAACTGTAATCAATTTAAAATGATTTAATTTATGTAATTAATTCAAGTTTTTAATTAAAGTTAAATTATTGCCATCAAAAGTTAATTAAGGATTAAAGAACTTTAAAAGTCATATTAGCACTACCCCTATAAATTTACTTCTCTCTCCTCTTACACCTACTTTAACAACTTTCTTAAAACCCGTGCCGAACCCCAAATGGGACTATTTTTGGTGGACGGAGGGAGTATGTAACAGTGTGTTCGCTAATATTTTCACCACGCCGCAAGTATACGGGTAGTTGTAATATATGGAAGCAAGGTCGTATCCCACAAGGATTAGTAGTTCAATCTAGTGATTATCCTAATTCATTTTACTAGACTATTTAGACTAAACAATTGAGTGATTGGTTTGATTATCTAACTAAATACTTAACAAGTGCAAAGACAAATAAAAATCAAATAAGCAAAGTGGATTAATAAGATGTTTAAGGCGATTTAGGGACTAGACATCGATGATTAAGGAAAGGACTTCAATTATAACTCAATACTAATCTTGACGATCCTAATTATCTAGAGTGATCTCTCAACTAGTTCTAGCCCCCTCCCGGACGACTAGAACGGTAGATTACGGGTCATAGTTGCCGTCCCCGGTCAACTTCTAACCTATAACTCCCAAAAGCACACAAAGATCGACATACTCTCACCCAACTCTCAACCTCCCGGTAAATCGAATTGATATGTTTCAAACACCTTATCTATTGCAATTATCCTCTCCCGATTCAAATTGCAAATTAGAAATGCATAGAATGTGGCCAACAAACCATACAAGAATTAAAGCAAGGGTTTGAAAAGATAAAGTGCAAAGGAACAAACAAGGTTTATATTGAGCACAAATAATCAATCCATTACAATAATCATCTATCCTAATCCCCAAATCAAAGAGAAATTTAGCCTATCATGTTCAACAACAACCTACCCACTAAAAAGGGAAACATAAATGAAAGAGAGGGAAAGAATAAACAAATCCTATTGAGAAGCTTGCTTCAATCCTCTCTCCTCTTCAATGCCTTCTTCAAATGGATAGGAAGGAGTATTAATGGGGGTTAGGGCTTGGATATGGAGGTAGGAATGAGTATTGAATGATGGAGAAGATGAATGGTGTGACGAAAGGGGGGGAAATGGGGTTTAAGGGCTGAAAAACCCAACTGGGGCCCACTTGGGGGAGGCTCCGCTCTTTTCCCGCGGTCCTGGCCCGCGCCCGCGGTTGGTGACCGCGGGTGAGCCCTGTAGCTGGAGATGATGCCCGCGGTCCCGCCCCGCGGCCGCGGGTGGTGACCGCGGGCGAGTGCCTTCCCACGGACGCGCGACCGCGACCGCGGCCGCGGCCTCCTGTGCGCGGCTGCCTTTGTCGGCCCCGTTCTCCCTCGTCCGAGCTCTGATTCGGGCGCCGTTCACGCTCATGGATTCCTCTCGAGACGTACTTCGATCCTATGCTCTCTCAATTCTCCAATCAACTCCTGATTTGCCCTGAAAATACTCAAAAACTATACCAAGCAATCAAATCTTCATAAAAACTCAAAATTGGGATACAAACACATATATGCAATCAAATCATGGGGAAAAATGACAACAATTCGTGCGATATTAAGGTATGAAATCCATGTTTGTCACAGTGGCTCACGAGTAATTTTTGTATTGTGATAATCATATGCCGATGAACTCAAAATGTTTATGGAAAGTAGATCAAGCGAGGATAAAGAACTAGTAATGATAGCTTTACAATTTGCTATCTTATCAAAATCCAGAGTTCATATGTTATTAATCATTTGCAATATTCATTTATTAATATTCAACTAAATTAACTTTACAAAGATTTTCTCATAATTTAAATTTTATCTTAGGTGTAACCAAAGTTTCCACAATGAAGCACACAACCATATTTTTTATAAGCCTTGATATTCAAGAAGTTAAAGATTTTATATTAAGGTTTGTATAAATATATATTTACAAATACATTTGGATATAAGATTTGTTCATGTATCATCCTTAATATGCACCACACATACTTTCTCTTTCTCATAATTTGTTACATCAAGTGTTGATCACCGGTTTTTCACATATTCTTCATATTTTGTTTATTTTTATTTTTTGATCAGGACATATTCTTCATATTTAAAATAATTTCAAGCCCGGTCTTAGTGAAGATTCAAATAATAATAGCATAGCTGATATTTGCAACGTTAGTCGAGAAGTAAAAAGTAAAGAATGATTGAAACCTGCTTTAGTGAAAACAATTAAGGAGATAAAAACTCTGAGGTAATTTTAATTTTGCTATACACATTTTAAAATATTTTCAAAATTAGAAAATAATTATCTTCCAATTTGTAGAGTGGAAACTATGGAAATGACAACTATGAGGTTTGGAAATCGCGCCTATACCGTTAAAGATGTTACAGACAACATTGTCATTATGACAAAGTTTTCTTCAATCTCCAATGTTGATAAAAGAAAGGATTTACCTAAGTTCAAACAACATTTACAAAGAAGATGGACAAGTGAACCTCAATGAACATGTATTCTCGGTTGAATATCCTAATACGATCAAATGTTTAGAATTGTCGAGTCATGAAATTAAATTGAGAAAGGGATGAATAATCATGCTTCTCAGAAATATTGATCCATCTAATGAGCTTTGCAATGACACTAGGTTGATAGTAACTAAACTTGGGAAACGCGTAATTGAGGGCAAACTCATTTCAGGAAAAAATGCGGGCAAGAAGTTTTCTATAGCTAGAATGATTATGAGTCCATCAAATTTCACTAAATTTTTAATTCGATTTCAGAGAAGGCAATTCCCTGTAAGTGTTTGTTTTGATATGAAAATAAATAAAATACAAGGACAATCTCTTTAAATGTAGGATTACACCTACCAGAACTTATTTTTAGTCATGGAAAACTCTAGGTGGCAATCTCAAGAGTCACTAGAAAAAATGATCTAAAGATTTTAGTATGTGATGAGAGTGGTCATACGCAACATGCAACAACTATCGTGGTGTATGATGAAATTTTCGATAGATTATGAGGTAATTGCATATTTAATAATTTATTCAAACTTTTAAAGTTTAAGTCATTAATGATAATATTTAATTTATTTTTTTCTTATTTTTTCAATTAATGGTTCCAGCTACAGACATCTAATATAGATACATTTCAAATAATTGTTCCAACTTCTCTTTTAATATTTTGTGGATCGAAACCCTGCTTAGATATAAATTTCATAAGACATTTAAATTAACTGTAAAACAATTTCATTAAATTCTCAATTTTAGTGAAAATAAATTTCTTAAACATAAAATGCATTAAATAATTTTATAAATTTATATTTTAATAGATCCCCGTCGAATTTCGACGGGCTACTTACTAGTAAAATAATTATAACAAAATAAACCATATCCTACGTGGCATCGTATAATCACTCAATTCTAATTTTACAGCATGTTCGAATCTTTATGTTTGTTAAACATAAAATTAATTTATGAAATTCACATCTAAAACATCACTATAAATTAGTATATACGAATTCTATACGTATTTTATAATTTTAATTTTCAGTTTCTATTTTTATAAACTTCAAATGAATAAACGTAGGATAGCAAAATTCAATAGATCTAAAAATTAGTATTAAATAATTATACAAACTTATAGATAAATCAAATACTATTAAATAATCATATAAACCTATAAATAAATTTTACATGATGAATTCAAAAAATGTGAACCTAAGATCTACGTTGTATGCATGGTTCGTTTAATCACCTGTTTTCAAGTACCAAAGCAAAGAGAACGAAAGAAGTTTTCTCCATATTTCACGTCATATCATCAAATACAATGCAAAGCTCTATTTATAAGGTTACAACAAGGGTATTTAAGTCTTTTCCTCCATATTTCTTTCTCCATTCTTCATTTCCTTGAGCACCTTTGATTTCCCGAGTGTACCTTCTCCAAGTCCCGCTAGGTATACTCTATCCCTTTCTCTTTTTTTTTTTCAATTTCGTTTTGCTTTGATTTGGTAAATTTCTGTTGACTGTAATTTCTCGAGTAAACGTCGAAGCAATGTCTTCTCATGGGGTGCCTGAATCCATTATGACTATGAGTGATTTAGAGAAAATAGAGCGAAAAATAAAAGGGCCTATTGCATTTGCGGGTCTCAGATTTCATTTACTCCTTTCGTCCACTAATTCAATGCCTACTTGCATTTTTGGTCCGTATCTCTGATTGTTTCTTTGTTAGGATAATGTTTGACATTCAATAGCAAGACAACAGCTTGGACGCGGATGGATAAAAGTTCTTGTTTAACAGAACGAGTAGTGATGGCGTGATCGTCGCCATGCTTTAGAATTCGATCTAAGGTTTGAAGCAGAGTATCAAAAGCTTCATAAGCCATATATCTCGATTGTGCAGAAACAATTTGTCAAAACCTGTGAGTTGTGTGATCCAATCACCATTTCTTTGAATATCTTTTTCATTTCTCTGACCAGGTTTGCCAGCTTGATTAATTCTAAAATTCACTCATCGTATAGAACTAACCAATTACTTTATAGCAAGAGCTATTCATCATCGGTTGAAACATACAGCCAATTATTCAATTAAATTGAATTATTTTATCAATCATATATTATCATTCAAATCAAACACCTCTTTACAATGTTTCACAATCACAAGGGATGGGGAGTAAAATAGCAGCCTTGCCTTAGTGGGCTAAAGCCCAATAAAAACCATAAAAGAAAAGGCCCAAGTCTAAGAATGAGAAAAGTGAGCCCAACCCTATCATTTCTCTCTTAATCTCTCTCTCTTCTTACGCAGAGAGCCTATCTGCCCTTATGGCAATGTGAATTGAAGTATTCTTGTAGTGTTCGTTAGCTTTGTTTTATTTTATATATTCTGCTTGTCTGCCTAAGATTAACTTCCCACACTCTCTTAAGAAGTTGAAATTCGAGATGAACGACGAGTTGGCGTTGGATGACATGTTGGGAAAGATAAGTACATTGCCTCTTATTGAGAACCATCTCTCTCTCCCTCTCTCTCTCTCTCTCTCTCTCTCTTTGTAGGGAGGTGATAAGAGGTGAGAGGGAAGAAGATTGAAGAAAAATAAGCAAACACACAAAAATAAGAGAGATAATAGTGGTAGAACCTAGCTAGCTATCACATATAACTTCGAAGTTGGGGCCTGCCAAGCTCTCACTGCTTCGTTCTTACTCCGAAGCTGAACTTGAACATGAAATGGAAGATCTTCCCCTTGTAATTCCACTTGTTCCTCTACGATCTCCTTTGAGCACATCACAGCAAATTCGC
This sequence comes from Salvia miltiorrhiza, assembly GCF_028751815.1. Taxonomy (NCBI): domain Eukaryota; kingdom Viridiplantae; phylum Streptophyta; class Magnoliopsida; order Lamiales; family Lamiaceae; genus Salvia; species Salvia miltiorrhiza. The sequence continues at coordinate 3,335,312 of NC_080389.1, forward strand.
CACAATAGTTCATCCATATCTTTTGCAGCGTCGGTAAGTCTCCAATTTGAGTCGGGATCTCCTTCAACTCTTCCATATTAACAAGACGAAGCTTCTCAAGGCGTGGAAAGATGGAGTTCGATTCCGTAGTCCAATGCTCCAAACTAGGACACGAATCCAATTCCAAGTATTTGAGGGAAGGGAATTGGCCTTCAACCATTTCCCACTTGCCTGTTCCAAAGCACCCGTACCACAACTTGAACTTCTCGAGAAGGGGCAATGCACCTATCTTTTCCAACATTTTTTCCCATTCCAAGCCACGACTCATCCCAAGAGTCAACTTCTTGAGGCTTTGGGGGAATGTGAGCGCATACGGAGCAGCTATAAAATCATCCCTACAATATACGTGGAGGGATTCCAATTTACACAGACGTTTGATATTGTTTAGACAATAATAATCATCATGCTCGATTCCCCCGCTCCCAAAATACTTTATCCCCAATTTTTTTATATTGGGAATCTGCTATTGTCTCAAGCACCAGTAGATTCTCCATGACAACAACATCATCACTCGAAGGTTCTGGAAGATAAAAACTTCCTTTAGTCATTTCAATATGCCTAAGTTGTGGCATTCTCCAAATCTCAGCAGGTGCAGTGAACTCCTTCCAACAAGAAACAATCAATATGTGCAGATTCCAGAAGCGAGTAAACAAGGTAAAGATCGAGGACATGCTACCAACTTCAACAGCAAGGTGGCGCAAGTTAACATACTGAGACACAAGGGACTTGAACACGTCATCTCCGAAGTAACGAAACTTTCTGTTTGCATGTATTGTTCTAAGCAACCCGGAATTCTTAATACGCGGGACATTCCCATATTCACTGATAATGAAACGAGCACGTGGCATAGACTGCAAGTCGCTAAGGACTTTCTTCTTTGGCGTGTTCCTGAGTATAACAGCGCGGCGCCGGCTACTCATGCCTCGAGGACTAGATTGCCCTATCACATGATAGAACCCATCTTTCTTGCTCTGGTTCAAGCATAAATCCCTCAACAAATCATGAATTTTGACAAATTTTATGTTTCCTGTACACCCCACTTTATCAACTAGAATGAGATTTCTATCAATCAAGTCCTTTAAGAACTCTACAACAATAGTTTCCAAACTTTTTCCATTCATGGGTTTTAAAAATCCTTCAGAAACCCATAACTTCACGATTGTTGAGACTCTAACTGAATCATCCTCCTCAAACACTCCCATATACAAAAAACAAGGCTTTAAATAAACTGGCAAATGATTATAGCTCATTTTCAACAGTTTCATGCAATGGTTATCATTCTCCAAATTCACTTCTGAAGCTAAGTTCTTCCTAATTGATTCCCAAACTCCTAGAGTGTGTTCCCTATTTCTCAAAATACCCCCCACTACTACAATTGATAAAGGAAGTCCTCTGCAATTCTCTACTATTTTCTTTCCAATTTTCTCTAACTCATGAGGGCAACTTCCAACCCCAAACATAATTTTTGAGAAGAGTTCCCAGCTTCTGGCCTCATCTAAAAATATCATTTGATGGCTATAATTGTTGTTCAATTGGGAACTCAAGTGTAAAAGCCTAGTCGTCACTAATATCCGACTATAATTCTCATTTCTGGGAAAGAAACGTTGTATCCTATCCCATGCATCGATGCTCCACATATCATCCATCACAATTAGAAACCTTCTCCCTATCAAATATTGGTGGAGCTCTAATCCTAGTTCATCTCTTCCTCAGCTCGAAAGCAGCTGCGGAAGTGGCTGCAAATGGTTTCTCTGGATCTTCTCAGCTGAATCTTGGCCACGATATGAGATTCGATGGCTTCTTCAGCTGCATAAGCTACATCTGCAATACGCATCTCAAAGGGATCTGCTTCGTCGGAAACAGAGGAGGTGTAAGCTTCGAGAAACTCCTGCAAGAACATGACATTTTCAGTGAGGGATTGAATTTGTTGTTTGTCGAGAGAAATCGGAGGGGAATGATGGCTCTCGAGGTCGTGTATGATATGCATTAGAGAAACCAAGGCTGCGTAGGCCGCCACGATCGATATCAGTTGAAGAGAAAAAGAGTATAATTATGAGAATTTTTGACAAGAATTTGATAGAATCTTAATTTAACTTCTTATTTATACTAACATAATGGCTAGCAACTCAATCTTACTTGGTCATTTTTTGGTGCCAAACTTGCTGGTTTTTGACTCGGTCCAAAACTGGTTTTTGCCACCCTATTCAGCTGTTGGAAATATATACATGAACAGAGCATCAATTACAACAACATGAAAAAGAAGTAGAAGAGTCATGAATTTGCTCAAACAAACATCACCAAATGATGCTCCTTGAATGATATAAAATTAAATTGAAGGTTGTCCACGAAAATACTCATACCATCAACTCTTTGCCTTCTTTAATTTGAGCAATTCAAAACTTCGCGGCTGAAAAAAAAAAAAAGAAACTATAGGAGTCATCTAACTAAACCATTAAAATACCAACTAGGAAATTAAATTTTCAAACGAGAGGAAGATGCTTAGGCCAAGGTGTGTGCATTTTCACCAATTGTTTTGGAAAAAACTAAATTTGAAACTGATGACTTCATGACTCCATCCTTATATTTAGGTTTAACACAAAATCTTGGGTATACTTGGGCGTACCGTACAATCAAATTGATCCGAACCCAGAATAGTATTATTTATATAGATATTTCTCAAGTTCACATAGATATTTAAGATTGTTGAAGCGATAGCGCGCATCCACATCAAACTTATCCTTGGAGTAACAAATTCCCAACTTTTTAATGTTTGGAATAATTTCCACCATTCTTTTATTGCAAAAGAAGTCGGTTGCCAGCGAAAGTTCCTGCACGTTCTCAAGGGGGTTGTATTCTCTTTCAGGGTCTGGGTACAGTGGATCTTAAGTGATATTGAATACTTTCTACCAAAAATTCACTCATCGTATAGAACTAACCAATTACTATATAGCAAAAGCTATTCATCATCGGTCAAAACATACAGCCAATTATTCTATAAAATTGAATTGTTTTATCAATCATCTATTATCATTCAAATCAAACACCTCTTTACAATTTTTCACAATCACAAGGGATAGGAGTAAAATAGCAGTCTTGCCTTAGTGGGCTAAAGCCAATAAAAACCATAAAAGAAAAGGCCCAAGTCTAATTAAGAATGAAAATTGAGCCCAACCCTATCATTTCTCTCTCAATCTCTCTACTTAATTTTGGAGACACAGCCTCCTTCTCGGGCGACAATAGTTAGTCGCTGCACATTATAGTAATGTGAAGTATTCTTGTAGTATTTGTTAGCTTTGTTTTATTATATATACTGCTTCTCAGCCTAAGATTACCTTCCCACACTCTCTTAAGAAGTTGATATTCAAGATGAATGTCGAGTTAGCGTTGGATGACATGTTGGAAAAGATAAGTACATTGCCCCTTATTCACAACCATCTCTCTCCCTCTCTCTCTCTCTCTGTTGGGAGATGATAAGAGGTAAGAGGGAAGAGGATTTAAGACAAATAAGCAAACACACAAAAACAAGAGAGATAATGGTGGTAAAACCTAGCTAGCTATATCACATATACTTCGAAGTTGGGGCCTGCCAAGCTCTGCACTGCTTCGTTCTCATACGGAAGCCAAACTCGAACATGAAATGAAAGATCTTCCCCTTGTAATTCCACTTGTTCCTCTACGATCTCCTTTGCGCACATCATAGCGGATTCGCCACAATTGGTCATCCATATCTTTTGCAGCGTCGGTATGTCTCCAATTTGAATCGGGATCTCCTTTAACTCTAGCATATAAACAAGATGAAGCTTCTCAAGGCGTGGAAAGATGGAGTTCGATTCCGCAGTCCAATGCTCCAAACCGGGACACAAATGCAATCCCAAGTATTTGAGGGAAGGGAACTGGCCTTCGACCATTTCCCACTTGCCTGTTCCAAAGCAACCCGCGCACAACTCAAACTTCTCGAGAAAGGGCAATGCACCTATCTTTTCCAACATTTTTTCCCATTCAAAGCCATCTTTCATGTTAAGAGTCAACTTCTTGAGGCTTTGGGGGAATGTGAGCACATACAGAGAAGCTCTAAAATCAAACCAACAATATACGTGGAGTGATTCCAATTTACACAGACGTTTGATATTGTTTAGACAATAATAATCATCATGCTCGATTCCCCCGCTCCCAAAATACTTTATCCCCAATTTTTTGATATTGGGAATTCTCTTAACTACCTCTTCACTGCACTTGAAATTTGCTATTCTCTTAAGCACCAGTAGATTCTCCATGACGACGACATCATCACTCGAAGGTTCTGGAAGATAAAAACTTCTTTCAGTCATTTCAATATGCCTAAGTTGTGGCATTCTCCAAATCTCAGCAGAAGCAGTGAAATCTTCTTCACAAGAAACAATCAATATGTGCAGATTCCAGAAGAGAGTAAATGAGGTAAAGATCAAGGACATGCTACCAACTTCAACAGCAAGGTGGCGCAAATTTAAAATAACGTAGCTATTATATTCAAAATATCGGTATGCATGTAATGTTCTAAGCAACCCGGAATTCTTAATATGCGGGACTTCGTCATATTCACTGATAATGGAACGAGCACTTCGCATAGACTGCAAGTCGACCAGGACTTTCTTTTTTGGCGTGTTCCTGGGTATAACAACGCGGCGTTGGCTACTTATGCCTCGAGGACTAGAATTCCCTATGACATGATAGAACCCATCTTTCTTGCTCTGGTTCAAGCATAAATCCCTCAACAAATCATGAATTTTGACAAATTTTATGTTTCCTGTAGACCCCACTTTATCAACTAGAATGAGATTTCTATCAACCAAGTCCTTTAAGAACTCTACGGCAATAGTTTCCAAACTTTTTCCATTCATGGGTTTTAAAAATCCTTCAGAAACCCATAGCTTCACGATTGTTGAGACTCTAACCGAATCATCTTCCTCAAACACTCCCATATACAAAAAACAAGGCTTTAAATAAACTGGCAAATGATTATAGCTCATTTTCAACAGTTTCATGCAATGGTTATCATTCTCCAAATTCACTTCTGAAGCTAAGTTCTTCCTAATTGATTCCCAAACTCCTAGAGTGTGTTCCCTATTTCTCAAAATACCCCCCACTACAACAATTGATAAAGGAAGTCCTCTGCAATTCTCTACTATTTTCTTTCCAATTTTCTCTAACTCATGAGGGCAACTTCCAACCCCAAACACAATTTTTGAGAAGAGTTCCCAGCTTCTGGCCTCATCTAAAAATTCCATTTGATGGCTATAATTGTTGTTCAATTGGGAACTCAAGTGTAAAAGCCTAGTCGTCACTAATATCCGACTATAATTCTCATTTCTGGGAAAGAAACGTTGTATCCTATCCCATGCATCGATACTCCACATATCATCCATCACAATTAGAAACCTTCTACCTGACAAATGCTGGTAGAGCTCTAATCCTAGTTCATCTTCACTCTTTTCACTAAGTTGGTCCTTGCTTTTTTTAGTGGCTTGAGAAACAAGTTCACAAAGAATTTCCCTTGTGTTGTATTGTTGAGAAATAGTAGCCCATCCACGAAAATCAAAACGATGCTCAATGATTGGCTTCGAATAAACAGTTTTGGCAAGAGTGGTCTTACCTATCCCGCCCATTCCTGTGATCGGGATGACTTGGCGCTCACGTTGGTCCGAAGCGAGCCTTTCCAAGATTCCATTCACGACACCCTCCGCCCATGCCACTGCTGTTCTTCCCAGTGGAAGAAGAAGCAGAGACCAAGCTATGCTTCTTATCATGGAGCACCGCCTTCTCTGAATTCCTCTGCATCGCCAAAATCTTGATCTGATCCATTTCTTGTATCACATTTTGCACATCTTGAAACAAGTTCATCTCTTCCTCAGCTCGAGAGAAGCTGAAGAAGCGGCTGCTCCGCCGAATCTTGCCCATAATATGAGATTCAATGGCATCTTCAGCTGCATAAGCTGCATCTGCAATACGCATCTCCAAAGGATCTGCTTCGTCGGAAACAGGGGAGTCATAAGCTTCAAGAAACTCCTGCAGGAACGTGATAATTTCAGTGAGGGATTGAATTTGTTGTTTGTGGAGAGAAATCGGAGGGGAATGATGGCTCTCGAGGTCGTCTATGATATGCATTAGAGAAACCAAGGCTGCGTAGGCCGCCATGATCGATATCAGTTGAAGAGAAACAGAGTATAATTATGAGAATTTTTGACAAGAATTTGATAGAATCTTAATTTAACTTCTTATTTATACTAACATAATGGCAAGCAACTCAATCTTAATTGGTCATTTTTTGGTGCCAAACTTGCTGGTTTTTGACTCGGTCCAAAACTGTGGGTAGTATTAAAAAGAATAAGTAGGCGATATCAACGACTAGAAAACTGTAGGGCCAACCGACAAATCTTATCATACCAGTTGGCAATAATGTGAAAGTAGTTAGAATTATTCCATTGATTCTATAAATCAATTGTACTGAAATTATAAATTAATTCTACCGAAATCTATAAATTATTCACGATACTTGTTTAGTGTAGAATTCAATACAATTACATTGGAGCATGATTAATCCAATTTTGGACTGAGTAATGATTATTCAATTTAATCGATAATTATTATTTTTTCTGTTTTTTTAAATAATTTGTCAAACCTCTAAGTTGTGAGTTGTGTGATCTGTTAAATTCTAATTTATCAATGCAAAACTGAGTGATCCGATCACTATTTGTTTGAATATTTTTTTCATTTCTCTGACCAGGTTCACCAGCTTGATTAGTTCTAAAATATTAATAATGATTGTCTTAGCTGGTTTAATTTGTTTAAGGGATAATTACATTTTATGGCCCGGCCTTTAGTCCCAATGGTAAAAATAGTATGACCTTTTAAATATCCAAAAAAAAAAAAGCAATCTCTAAAAATACTTGCAAGGAAATTTCGGCTCCAAAAATGGAATTATGTGTAAAAATGGAAACAAGCAAGGTATAGAAAACTGAGTGAAAATGCTTTTTTTTTTTCCTTTTACTAGCAATGAGAATGTGCTATGCATGTTTAACACATATGATTTTATACTACGAAAATAAATACATAAATATTATTATATAGTTTTGAATATTTTTAAATTAATTGTATTTATGAAATTGTCTTATTCATTTGACTATAATTAAAATTTTAAAAAGTAATCAATAAAACTATTAATGAATAAATTTTAAATGTAAAAAAGCAATATTCATAATATACGTCTAAATAAAAATGCAAAAAGATCTATGAAAAATATCGTAAATTATCTAAGTAAGGAGAAAGACGAATTTTAAATCTTGTTTGATTTTGACGATTAAGAATCTCAGAATGTTGTTCAGCAGCAAATCGCCGTCACTTGTAATTTCAATGTATTCATCAAACTTTTTCTTGGCTACTCTTCTTTATTCTTTTGCGATTTTGTAGACTTCAACTCCATCGTAGATTTTTTGTCTTTCTAGACGCTATTATTATTATTATTATTATTATTATTATTATTATTTTGTGTGGATGTTTCTTTTCTTCCTCTTGAGTTGGCTCTTCTCCAACATTAATGCTTTCCATTGATTGCGTCTTTTGGATTGCATTTTGCAACAATATTGAGATTTCCACGTTGATCGAATTAATTAGGATATATAAACATAACTTGTAAATGAAATATTTTATACTTTTTGTCAAATATCGAATAACGAATCAACAATCGTATTAAAAAAATTTGTATTAAAATCGACAAATTTTTAAAAAAATTAAAAATGCATATTGCTATCTACAAAAACAACAAAGACAATTTAAATTATGAAATTTCATTTGCTACAATATTGAGATTTCCACGTTGATTGAATTAATTAGGATATATAAACATAACTTGTAAATGAAATATTTTATACTTTTTGTCAAATATGGAATAACGAATCAACAATCATATTAAAAAATTTAGGGTTAATTGCCGGAAAAACCATATACTTTTTCGATTTTTGGTTATTTCTCATGACAAAAAAAGTCTGAACAGAAATCCATGAATTGAAAACTTAATTGTAATTTTCCCCCGCGTCCATTTTCCGGCGATCTCCGATGGAGCTCCGATCCAACGTGGCATAATTCATTCCATCTGTCAAAATAAATTGATGACTAGGCAGCCACATCGCCTGATGACTAGGCAGCCCCTAGGCGGCGAGGCGAGAGGGCAGAGGTTGGAGGCGAGACGAGGGCGGCGGAAGTGGGAGTCGGGAGCTGAATCAGTTACCCAAATTTCTGAAAGAGGCGCCGCAGATCTGGTTATGTCTCCCTCCCCCTGCTTTGTCAAGCAATGAGCCCTAATTAATGAGAATATAGGCGAGCGAACTGGAAGAGGAAAGGGGAGGGCGGAGGCGGTGTGTGGAAGCGGCGAGGCGAGAGGGCGGAGGTTGGAGGCGAGATGAGGGCGGCAGAGGTGGGAGCTGGGATCTAAATCAGTTCTCTCAAAACTAATTGTCGTGCCAACTGCCAATCGCCGCCGGCGTCGGGGACTCGGGGTGGAGTCACGAGGCTCAGGCAAGGCAACCGTTGACTGGTTTGCTGGCGCCGGAGGTCGAGGTGACGGGACTAAAAAAAGCTTCACTATCGCCGCAAAACTCCAATTCAGGCGACCGTTGACTGGTCTGCTGGCATCGTTTGATTAAAATTAAAACGGCGTCGTCTCGTTCAATTCCCGGCGATGACACGCTGGAAATCCGATTGCCACCTCGGATTCAATTTGGGGAAAAAATGGACGCGGGGGAAAATTACAATTAAGTTTTCAATTCATGGATTTCTGTTCAGACTTTTTTTGTCATGGGAAATAACCAAAAATCGAAAAAGTATATGGTTTTTCCGGCAATTAACCCAAAAATTTATATTAAAATCGACAAATTTTTAAAAACAATCATATTAAAAAAAATGAATTTTAAAATCTATGAATTTGTAAAATAAAAATAAAAATGCATATTGCTCTCTCAAAAAACAACAAAGACAATTAAAATTATGAAATTCCAATTGCATGCCGAGTGTCTTCAACACAATGCGAATCAATTGCATCTTTTGATTCTTCATGATTTTGTTGTCCTATTAAACATGTAAATCTACTATTATCAATGATAAATAACAACATAAAATAATTTTTCAAATAAAAAAATGAGTAAATATATAAAACTATCCACTTTCATATTGTAAAGATAAAAATTGTCCACTAAGATAAAAATAAGGGTTAAGGTGCAGATAAGCCCCTGAAGTGTGAGCCCTTAGAGCGATTTACTTCCCTTACTAACTGTGTGTGCAACTTACCCCCTAAACTACCAAAAATCGCACATTTAAGCCCTTCTTGACTAACACCGTTAGTCAACGTTAGTTTTAATTTTTTTTTGTTTTTTTAATTCTACTTGTGGGGCCCACCTTCATTTCTTCTTCTTCTTCTACGTTTTTTCTTCCTACTCGAGACCCGCCGCGGTCTACGCCGCCTTGCTTGACTCCGGCAAGCCTTACGGGTGGAGTGCATCTAGTGCCGTAGAAGTAGCCCCTGAGAGGCTCCAGATTCCGGTGAAGAAGCGCTCCGATCTCCTCCATTTTGGCTCTGAACTCGCCCTCCGAAACCGACACTTTCTTCAACCTCTTCACAATCACTTCAATTCCGCTCTCGAAATACGCCTTATAAAAATTGTCCACTTTTTGATTAAAAAGACGGAAATACCCTTAACATTAAAAACATAAAAATTAACCATTTTTCTCTCATTCTCTCTCTCTCCTCTTTCTGTCTCTACGCATTCTCTCCCCCATTCTCTTCTCTCTCTCATCTCTCTCTCCACTCTCTCTCTCATCTCTCTTTCTCGAGCGACGCTGCGGCGGACCAGGTCAAACAAGGCGGCGAGACGCGGGCAGATGCGGCGGAGGAAGCCACCGTCGGCAGAGCCGGAGGAGGTGGACATCGGCTGGAGGTACGCCCACGTCGCCTGCTTGATGATACGACCATCGACACTGCCGACCATGCCCACACCGAAGATATTGAGGTTGGCGAAGAGAAAGCTGAGGTACAAGTCGATCCGGAGCCGAGCCTTGCTGTACGACACCCGCGTCGAGATATTCGCAAGCCCACTCGTTACAATGAATAGTTATCCTTATTTACTTAATAGGCCCAATCTGTTAAGGCCCATTACATTAGCTTATTTGTTAAGGCCCATTACAGTAGCTTATGTTTCTTGTTCCCTAAGCCTTCGTATATAAAAGGCTAAGGATTCCTTTTGGCTAGGTTATGCAGAAAATTAGACTTGAGTCGGTTGTTCTTGCGTGATTGTGAGGGTAGAAGAAGTTTCACGTTATCTTTAACGTGATTGTTAATACATCTCGTATTAATTGGTGCTTTCATTGCTCTTCCCATGACTTCCGATGTACCCGAATGGAAGAAACACATTGACGCCCACAATGCCATCATCCAGAAACAGATCGATGAACTTGTTTCTATGTTCAAATCCTCTCATACCACTTCATCCTCTGCCATCGTCGACAACTCGACGCCACATGGCCCGACAGTCTGCCTGGATGTTCCTCGTTTTGACGGTGACGACCCTCATACTTGGATTTTCAAGATTGAAGAGTATTTCCAATATCACAACACCCCTGATGCTCAACGCCTCCAAATAGTTGCTTTCCATCTTGATGGCAAAGCCTCCACGTGGTTTCAATGGCTGAAGTCACAGAACCTGCTCTCTTCTTGGTCGGATTTCTTGGGTCGTGTTAAATCTCGCTTTGGTGATTCTCAATTCAATGATCTGGAGGGCACTCTGGCCAAACTCACGCAGCAAGGGAGTGTTGCCGATTATCAGTCGACTTTTGAATCGTTGATAGGTCGCACTAAGGGCATCTATGAACCCTTGCTTATTTCTTTCTATATTTCAGGCCTCAAGCCTTCGCTTCGCCGGGATCTCCAACTAAATTGGCCAGCAACCTTGGATGAGACATTTGCCTTATCTCGTGTATTCGAGAGCAAATATCTGGACACCCAATCCGAGACTCGTACTTTTGCCCGCTCGTTCTCTCGACCTCTTGCCACAACAGTGGTATCCTCCCCAACCACCACTCATACTGCTCCTCCCGCCTCGCCTCGACCGCCTCTCACCACCTCACCTATCTCTACAGCTCGACGCGACTCACCTACCATTTTGATTCGACGCCTCACCCCAGCAGAGACGCGTGAGAAACGTGAGCATGGGTTGTGTTTGCACTGCGACCAGAAATGGAACCCATCCCACCGCTGCAAGACTCCCCACACTGTTATGCTCCTTGCAAGCGATGATGTTAATCCTTCTTCGGAGGACCCAGAATTGCCCGAATTTGCGGAACATCCTCCCGACGATGGTGTCATTCTAGCCGACGTCTCTAGCCTCCATTCTCTATCCGGCTCCACGCTCCCTCCGCTTATGGGGCACATTCCACAAGCAACGGTTTCAGGTAATGATTGATAATGGTAGCACTCATAATTTTATCACGCCCGATCTGACAGAGCGTTTTAAATTATCGATAGTATCTATTCCCCAATTTCGGGTGTATATCGGCAATGGTGACTCGATTATTTGTAAAACTGAATGTCTAGCTGTCCCGATCGATCTCCAAAGCACCTCATTTACCTTAGATTTGTTTGTTCTGCCAATTAAAGGGCCCGACATTATTCTTGGCGTCCAATGGTTACAAGAATTGGGATCTGTTACTCATGATTATCGGTGTAGTCGCATGGAGTTTAAATGGCATGACCAAAAGGTTATTCTGCAGGGGGATAGTTCTCTAGCTTCTCGCCAGATTACCTTCTCCATGTTCCAATCTCTATTAGTTTCTAATGTTGTTGTGGAAATCTACGAACTTTGGCCCGTTCATGCTACGCCCACCAGCTCCACCCCGTCTCCTGCTCTTGATTTGGAGCGTGTTCCCCTGTCTTTACATTTGGTTCTAAATGAGTTTTGTGCTGTATTTGAAGAACCACGTGGTCTTCCGCCGTGCCGCATGCTCGATCACGGCATTTATCTCGAACCCTGCAGTAAGCCTATCAATGTTCAGCCATATCGTTACCCTTATTTCCAAAAAAATGATATGGAACGCCTCGTTCGTGAGATGCTGGATCAGGGGATTATTCGTCCTAGTCATAGCCCATTTTCTTCTCCAGTACTCCTAGTTAAGAAGAAAGATGACTCGTACCATTTTTGTGTCGACTATCGTGCTCTCAACGCTGTCACCATCAAAGATAAATTTCCAATTCCTACCGTTGATGAACTTCTCGATGAATTGGGCCATTCGGTGGTTTTCTCTAAGCTTGATTTACGTGCTGGTTTCCATCAAATTCGTATCCACGACAAGGATATTTTCAAGACCGCTTTCCGTACTCACGAAGGCCATTTTAAATTCCTTGTTATGCCCTTCGGTCTGACGAATGCCCCGTCCACTTTTCAAGCTACTATGAATTTTATTTTGAAGGATTTCTTTCGACGCTCTGTTGTTGTCTTCTTTGATGATATACTCATCTATAGCTCGTCCTTAGAGGAACATGCCGTGCATTTGGGCATGGTGCTCCGCTGCCTCCATGATAATCATCTCTATATTAAATTTTCCAAGTGTTCTTTTGGCACACCTTTTGTGGAATATCTCGGCCATATCGTGAGCGCCGGTGCGGTTCAAGCAGATCCCCGCAAGATTGAGGCTATGCTTTCATGGCCTATTCCTTCTTCCCTGAAACAACTCCGTGGTTTTCTCGGCTTAACTGGTTATTATCGCAAATTTGTTTGCCACTATGCCACCATCGCTGTTCCTCTCACCGATCTCCTCCGGAAAGATAATTTTACATGGTCAACTTCCACCTCTACTGTCTTTGACACCCTTAAGCAAGCCATGTCTTCTACCCCTATCTTGCAGCTACCGGATTTTTCCAAACCCTTTGTCATCGAGACTGATGCATCTGATGTCGGATTGGGCGCGGTGCTTTTACAAGATAATCTTCCCATAGCTTATCATAGTCGCAAATTGGGAGCTCTTCTCTCTCGCTCCTCCACCTATATCAAGGAGTTGCATGCTATAAGCGAGGCCATCGGCAAATGGCGCCAATACACTTTGGGTCGTCGTTTCGTCATTCGCACGGACCACCATAGTTTAAAGGAGCTGCTACACCAACATTTGCACACCCCAGATCAACACCGCTACATCAGTAAGCTTTTGGGATATGATTTTATTATTGAGTACAAGCCCGGGCGTCATAATATCGTGGCTGATGCCCTCTCGCGGGCTCCTGATGGCTCTCCGACTCCTGATACCACTCCTTGTCTTTTGACCGAGATCGATAACAAATGTTTAGAGTTTAATTAAAATCCAAGCAAATATTCCAAGCCCAAATCTTCTTCCATCTTCACAAGTCATCCAAACTTCATCAAAATCCATGCAAACTCGATCAATTCCATTTTCTTCATCACACGAGTTCTTCTTAACTTTCCACTCAATTCCTACATCCAAAAGATCACACACCATGTAAAATCATATAAAAATCATGGCAAACACACACTAAACTAAGTAACTAAAATACACACATCACACATCTTCCACTTTCTCGTGGGTTCTCTGTTATTCATGTAGTAGTCGATCGCCTCACTAAAGCAGCTCATTTTGGGCCATTGCCGAATGGTTTCACCGCCTCGAAGGTAGCCCATTTGTTTACTGATATGGTGGTTTGATTACATGATTTTCCTTCATCCATCATTTCTGACCGAGACCCGATCTTTCTCAGCCGATTTTGGGCCGAACTATTCAAGCTCAGCGGAACTTCACTCAAACACAGCTCTGTTTATCATCCTCAGACGGATGGCCAATCCGAGGTTGGTAGTCGATGTTTGGAGCAATACTTGTGGGCTATGACATCGGATCGTCCGGAGCGGTGGCCGGAGTTTCTAGGTTGGGCAGAATTTCATTACAATACTACCTAACATTCTAGTATCAATATGTGTCCTTTTCAAACTATGTATGGCCGTCTCCCTGCCACCATTCCCCGTTACATCCCTAGCTCGACTACAGTTGATGTCTTTGATGCTCTGCTATTGGAACGCGATCAATTGCTCTCTGATTTGAAGTCTGCTCTTTCATCGGCACAACATCGCATGCAGCTACAAGTTAACAAGCATCGTCGGGACATCTCTTTTTCTGTTGGTGATCTTGTGTGGGTTCGACTTCAGCCCTACCGTCAAGTTTCTGTAGCTCGCCGTCCTACTCCGAAGTTGGCCAAATGTTATTTTGGGCCCTATCCTATCCTCGAGAAGATTGGTGCAGTCGCCTACCTTCTTGAGCTTCCTACGGGCTGCCGTATTCATCCTATCTTCCACGTTTCTCTACTCAAGCCTTTTGTTGGGTCTTCCACCACCCCCTTAATCCGGTGCCAATTGAATCTGTTGGCTTTCCTTCTTTGATGCCGTTGGTTATCGTTTCCTCTCGCACTATCCTTCGCCGTGGTAATCCCGAAGCTCAAGTTTTCGTTCAATGGCAAGGCCTTCCTCCTGATGCTGCTACTTAGGAGCCGCTAGATTCCTTTCGGGCTTCTTTTCTGGATTTTCACCTTGAGGACAAGGTGGTTTTTAACGAGGGGAGAGTTGATACGACCATCGACACTGCCGACCATGCCCACACCGAAGATATTGAGGTTGGCAAAGAGGAAGCTGAGGTACAAGTCGATCCGGAGCCGAGCCTTGCTGTGCGACGCCCGCGTCGAGATATTCGCAAGCCCACTCGTTACAATGAATAGCTATCCTTATTTACTTAATAGGCCCAATCTGTTAAGGCCCATTACAGTAGCTTATGTTTCTTGTCCCCTATGCCTTCGTATATAAAAGGCTAAGGATTCCTTTTGGCTAGGTTATGCAGAAAATTAGACTTGAGTCGGTTGTTCTTGCGTGATCGCGAGGGTAGAAGGAGTTTCACGTTCTCTTTAACGTGATTGTTAATACATCTCGTATTACTTGACGAGGCGGTTCTGGATGCAGATATCGAATCCGCCCTGCGTGGAGCTCGGCCGCGGCGAGTTGACCACCGTTGTCGGGAGGAGGTCCTTCAGCGAGGTGTAGCTATGAGAATTAGGCTTGATCGACAGCAGCTCGAGATCGTCAGAAGACGATGACGTGGTGGCGGAGGACGAGCTGTGGTGGTGGTGGTAGAGGAGATTGAGCTTGGTCGACGCTACTACGATCGAGGAGGGGATTGAACTCCGGCGGCGGAGGAGCGGATGCTTGCTAGGCTGCGGCGGTATCGATACGACGACGTCTGCTACCGGTGGCCGGGACTTCAGAGTTGAGAGGATTTGGTGTTGAGAATAAAAAAAGTTAGTCAAAAGATAAAGTTAGTCAAAAGATAATCAAGGATCCCTTAATTATAGGGATCCTCATGATGTTGTAGGAATCTTCATGATGTTGTAGGGATCCTCATGATGTTGTAGGAATCCTCATGATGTTGTAGGGATCCTCATGATGTTGTAGAATATCAGCTCCCTTTCTAAACACTATAAAAGGGGATGATTGTATCAGCAGGTAAAATAAAAGAAAAAAGAAATACAAGAACAATATTCAAGAAACAAATTCTCTCTTCTATGATGATAACATGTTTTTAACATGGTATCAGAGCGGGTTAAATCCTTGAAACTCAGAAAATTATCATCATAGTTTCCAAATCCCTTACTCAAACCTTTTTTTTTCTCGATCAAACCTGTTCTTATCTCACGCTGTTTCTCCTGAAAACAAACCACAAAACAAAACATGTCAGAAGAAACCCAAATTACCGATCCAAAAACAACAGCCTCACAAGAATTATCACTACAGATTGCAAATTTAGTGCAAAACTCAAACACCATCTCGCTGGGAATCAAGCTTGATGGCAATAACTACGCCCTATGGGCTCGCCTCATGAAGGTGGCCATAGGGAGTAGAGGGAAATCCGGCCACATCACCGGCCGACCACCACCTCCAAAAACAACGGATCCCGACTACTACAAATGGGAGGAAACAGATCTATCAGTTTTTTCATGGCTCATACAAAACATGGAAACAAAGTTAGTGGTGAACTTTGCTCAACACCAAACGGCAAAAGCTGTCTGGGATAGCCTCGCTATCACCTATGGAAGCGGGGTCGATCCTTTTCAGATTTACGACCTTGAAGTTAAGGCCAACAAAGTAAGCCAAGGAGTACTTACTCTAGAGGATTATTGGAACGAACTGCAGGCGATTTGGCTCACCATCGATCGAAGGGAGCCGGATCCTCTCGGGTGTTGTGAAGAAGGAATCAATAAATACCGGAAATTAATCGAGAACCGGAGACTCTATCAATTCCTCTCTGGGTTGGATCGGAAATACGATAACATCCGGCGAAACATCCTCAAAGAAACACCCATTCCCTCAGCCGAATCGGCTTTCTCAAAAGTAAGACGAGAGGCCGCCCGGCTACAGATCCTGCAGCCGGCAACCAACTCTACCGAAAATAAAGGCTCATCATCGGGAGAAATAGGGGCTGGACTCGCCTCCTCCCGCCACCACTCTGGAACCAGCGGCCGACCACCCCACGCTGCCAGCACCTCCGGCGGCAGAGGTCCCGGCTTACCATTTTCGAAACCAAAAAGGGAGGACAAATCGAAGCTCATTTGCACAAACTGTGGAATGACGAGGCACACCAAAGAAGGGTGCTTTCGACTCATCGGCTACCCCGAATGGTGGGAAGCAAAAGGGAAGGCGGCGGCCGGCGTTGATGGCCGAGAGACCGCCGGATCGGCGGTAGCCGTGGGTGGAGCCGAGAATTCCGAGAGAGGCGTAACCGCGACCGCCTTCCCAGGCCGAGATGGCCGAGGAAACAGCAGGCTGTCGACTGCCGGAGCCTATGCCGGCGTTAATGGAGGCGGAGCAGTGAGAGGAAAGGAGGAATCAGCGGATGATTTCAGTCAAAGGGAGAGAGAGGCGAGATTGTTCGGTCAAAGGGAGGAAATATTAGGTATAGGGTTTGATGAATATCCATCAAACCCTCCCATTTTTGCCTTCTCTCAATTTCAGTCCCCTATTTTTTCGAAAATTACAAAAGAAACCCCATTTTTTTGAGTCTAGTCCCTCAAGTTTAGGGAAATCCCAGAATGAACCCCATGTTATTCAAAACAGCCCCACAGTTATGCAAAAGTCTAATTTTGACCCTAAACTTTGTGAAAATTCGAAAAAAACCCCTACTGCATGTCAAGTCTCAAATAAACAAATCAGTAGGAACAAAAATTGGATTTTTGATTGTGGGGCTACAGACACTATGACTTTTGATAAATCAGATATACTTGAGTCATCAAAATCCTTTAGAACTCATGTGCAAACTGCTAATGGTGACTTAACTCAAGTAGAAGGGGCCGGAAATATAGAAATTACCCCAACCTTGCGATTATCCAATTGTCTATATGTTCCGTCCCTATCTCATAAGTTGTTGTCAATTAGTCATGTTACCAAAGAACTCAATTGTACCATGCTAATGCATCCTCACTTCTGTTTTCTTCAGGATATCAGGACGGGGGAGATTATTGGGCGTGGCACTGAGAAAAATGGACTGTACTATGTGGATGAGATTGCTCAAAAAGGCAATGTGATGCTGGCTCACGGAACTGCAAACCGGGAAGCTTGGCTTTGGCATCGTCGGTTAGGACATCCTTCCACGGGATACCTTAAACTTTTATTTCCAAAATTACTCCAAAGTGATACTCTTTCTTGTGAAACTTGTATCTTAGCTAAAAGCCATAGACAATCTTTCAAATCAAATGATACACAAGTGAACTCTATGTTTTCTTTAGTTCATTCTGACGTTTGGGGTCCTTCGCCCGTGATAGGGGGACAAGGTTTTAAATATTTTTTGTTATTTATTGATGATTGCACTAGGATGACATGGGTATATTTTTTAAAACACAAATCTGAAGTTTTTGAAAAATTTACTCATTTCCATACTATGGCTCAAACTCAGTTTCAGAAAAACATACAAACCCTTAGAACCGACAATGGGGGGAATTTGTTAATAATTCCATGAAAATTTTTTGTCAAACAAAAGGGATTATTCATCAAACTACTTGCCCCCACACTCCTGAACAAAACGGAGTTGCCGAAAGGAAAAACCGAATTTTACTTGAAATGACTCGTTCTATGATGATTGAGTCTCATGTTCCCTCCTCTTTTTGGCCCGAGGCTGTGGCAACCTCGGTTTACCTTGTCAACCGTCTCCCTACTAGGACTCTTAAACTTAAAACCCCATTACAGAAATTGTCTACCCTGGCTTCCATACCTATTGCCCTTACACTTCAACCACGGGTCTTTGGGTGCTCTGTTTTCGTTCACATTCCTAAACATGAACGCACCAAACTCTCTCCTTGTGCAGTCAAGTGTGTGTTTGTAGGATATGGGGTTAATCAAAAAGGATATAGGTGTTACAATTCCAAAACCCGTCAAATTATCACCACCATGAACTGTGATTTCCTTGAAACTGAGTATTTTTACAATAACCACCTTACCAGTCAGGGGGAGAGTGAGAGTGAGATTGACTTGTTAAGTTGGTTACCAATGCCAAACAGCCCGGAAGCAGATCCAACAGAAAAAGTTAACCTTGCCACAGAGCAAACTCCATCCACTACTGTACAAAGTCCGCCTCCTCAGCCAATATCTCCTCCGCCGCTGGTATCTGAGGTAAACACCCCTGAACTTACCACTGAGATTTATGGTTTCACTGATCATATGTCTCAAGATGTTGAAAGGAATCAGGGAGAGAATCAATGCCTTGTTGAAAGGGATCATGAGGAGAATACAGCAAATGAAGGTACAAAGGGATATGTTCTACCACCCAGGAGTACTCGGGGTATCCCTCCCAAACGGTATTCCCCGGAAAAGTTTGGGAAGAATTCTCGGTACGCAATTGGGAATGTAGCAAAAGGAAACATATCCAAAACCGCCGCAGCTTATGAGGCGGCCCTGTATGATGAAGAAATACCACAAACAGCAGAACAGGCTCTGAAAAGTGAACACTGGAGAGATGCCATGAAGAAAGAAATAAGTGCACTGAATCGAAACCATACATGGGAGAAGTGTAGACTACCAAAAGGGAAGAAAACTGTAGGATGCAGATGGGTCTTCACAATCAAAAGGAGACCGGATGGATCTATTGAGCGTTACAAAGCTCGATTGGTCGCAAAAGGATACACACAGATGTATGGAATCGACTATGAGGAGACCTTCTCACCTGTTGCAAAGATGAACACTGTCAGAGTGCTCCTCTCAATTGCTGCTAATAAGGACTGGGATCTTCATCAGTTCGATGTTACAAATGCTTTCCTACATGGAGAGCTTGAAGAAGAGAGAGAAGTCTACATGGAGGTGCCTCAAGGCTTTTCAGGAGATTTTGGAGAGGGTGAAGTTTGCAAGTTGAAGAAAACCTTATATGGGCTCAAGCAGTCTCCTAGAGCTTGGTTTGGAAGATTCACCGCAGCCATGAAGAAGTTTGGGTACCAGCAAAGCAACTCAGATCACACCTTATTCTTAAAAAAACGAGGTGATCTAATCTCTTGTTTGGTTATTTATGTTGATGACATGATTATAACAGGGGATGACACAGAGGAGATTCAAAAGTTGAAAGAAAGCTTGTTCAAAGAGTTCGAAATGAAGGACTTAGGAAAACTAAAATACTTCCTCGGAATTGAAGTTCTCAGATCAAAGAAGGGGATCTTCATCAACCAGAAGAAGTATACTCTAGATCTCCTAGCTGAAACTGGGATGCTAGATTGCAAGCCAGCAGAAACTCCTATGATCGTAAATCATGGGCTACAAATTGTGGAAGGAGCTCAGTTAGCTGATCGAGGACAATATCAGCGTCTGGTAGGGAAACTTATCTATCTTTCCCATACTCGACCTGACATTGCTTATGCTGTTGGTGTTGTTAGCCAATTCATGCACCAACCACAGGCTGACCACATGGAAGCTGCGCTCAGAATTGTGAGATATTTGAAGAAGACTTTTGACTATGGAGTGCTGTTCAAGAAGACTGAACACCTCGAGGTACAAGCTTACACAGATGCTGACTGGGCTGGAAACCCAGTAGACAGGAAGTCAACAGCTGGATACTTTGCATTCATCGGAGGGAATCTTGTCTCATGGAGGAGTAAGAAACAAAAGGTGGTAGCTCTCTCAAGTGCAGAATCAGAATTCAGAGGGATCAAGAGTGGGTTAACCGAAGTCCTTTGGCTAAGAAGATTGTTGATGGAATTAGGACTTCACTCAACAAAGACGTGTCAAATGTACTGCGACAACAAGGCTGCCATCAGCATATCTGAGAACCCAGTTCAACATGACAGAACTAAACATGTCGAAGTGGATAGGCACTTCATCAAGGAAAAGATTGAGGAAAAGATTGTGGAGCTCCCGTTCGTGAGGTCCGAAGATCAGCTCGCTGATATCCTAACCAAAGCTGTAGATTTCAAAAGTTTCTCAGAAGTTCTTTCCAAGTTGAGTATCGGAAATCCCGTCACTCAACTTGAGGGGGAGTGTTGAGAATAAAAAAAGTTAGTCAAAAGATAAAGTTAGTCAAAAGATAATCAAGGATCCCTTAATTATAGGGATCCTCATGATGTTGTAGGAATCTTCATGATGTTGTAGGGATCCTCATGATGTTGTAGGAATCCTCATGATGTTGTAGGGATCCTCATGATGTTGTAGAATATCAGCTCCCTTTCTAAACACTATAAAAGGGGATGATTGTATCAGCAGGTAAAATAAAAGAAAAAAGAAATACAAGAACAATATTCAAGAAACAAATTCTCTCTTCTATGATGATAACATGTTTTTAACATTTGGTTTCATTATTTTCATTTTTTTTTGCGTTCAGTGGTTTGGAAAAATGTGTACCACGCAGGCCGAGCTTACATACTGAGATTTGGAAAAATGGACCCTCTCTTACATACTGAGATTTGGGCGAAATAGAAGTTGATCTACTGAGATTTGGGTGAATTGGTGATTTTAGTGAGGAGTTTTGTTGATTTGATGGATCCTCTTAATGAGAAGCGGGCGAATTGTTTGAAGCTTAACTACAATTGAAATTGTTTAGTTAATTTGTTTGATTTTTTAAATGATTTTGTCATACTGTGAAGGAAGCGTATTTACATTGATATGCTGATGTTAATGTGTTGGTTTTCTGAATAACTCCGATTTATTGGCAATTTCTTGAATTCACGACTAAATGTATGAATTCACATCTTAATGTTTTTGAATTCACAACTTGATGTTCTTAAATTCATAATCAGAAGATGGAGCTCGATTCCGCAGTCCAATGCTCCAAACTGGGACAAATGCAATCCCAAGTATTTGAGGGAAGGGAATTGGCCTTCAACCATTCCCCACTTGCCTGTTCCAAAGCACCCGTACCACAACTTGAACTTCTCGAGAAGGGGCAATGCACCTATCTTTTCCAACATTTTTTCCCATTCAAAGTCATTTTTCATGTTAAGAGTCAACTTCTTGAGGCTTTGGGAAATGTGAGTACATACAGAGAAGCTCTAAAATCATACCAGCACGATATGTAGAGGGATTCCAATTTACACAGACGTTTGATATTGTTCAGACAATAATAATCATCTTGCTCGATTCCACCTCTCCTAAAATACTCTATCCTCAATTTTTTTATATTGGGAATTCTCTTAACCACCTCTTCACTGCACTTGAAATCTGTTATTCTCTCTAGCACCAGTAGATTCTCCATGACGACGACATCATCACTCGAAGGTTCTGGAAGATAAAAACTTCCTATCATTTCAATATGCCTAAGTTGTGGCATTCTCCAAATCTCAGCAGGTGCAGTGAACTCCTTCCCAATACAAGAAACAATCAAAATGTGCAGATTCCAGAAGCAAGTAAATGAGGTAAAGATCGAGGACATGCTACCAACTCTAACAGCAAGGTGGCGCAAGTTAACATACTGAGACGCAAGGGACTTGATCACGTGGCGTTCATCTAATTCAGAATAAGGAAACTTGTATGCATGTAATGTTCTAAGCAACCCGGAATTCTTAATACGCGGGACATTCCCATATTCACTGATAATGGAACGAGCACGTGGCATAGACTGCAAGTCGTCAAGGACTTTCTTCTTTGGCGTGTTCCTGGGTATAACAACGCGGTGTTGGCTACTCATGCCTCGAGGACTAGATTACCCTATCACATGATAGAACCCATTTTTCTTGCTCTGGTTCAAGCATAAATCCCTCAACAAATCATGAATTTCGACGAATTTTATGCTTCCTGTAGACCCCACTTCACCAATTAGAATGAGATTTCTATCAATCAAGTCCTTTAAGAACTCTATGGCAATAGTTTCCAAACTTTTGCCATTCATGGGTTTTAAAAATCCTTCAGAAACCCATAGCTTCACGTTGAGACTCTAACCGAATCATCCTCCTCAAACACTCCCATATACAAAAAACATGGCTTTAAATAAACTGGCAAATGATTATAGCTCATTTTCAACAGTTTAATGCAATTCTTATCATTCTCCAAATTCACTTCTGAAGCTAAGTTCTTCCTAATTGATTCCCAAACTCCTAGAGTGTGTTCCCTATTTCTCAAAATACCCGCCACTACAACAATTGATAAAGGAAGTCCTCTGCAATTCTCTACTATTTTCTTTCCAATTTTCTCTAACTCATGAGGGCAACTTCCAAACCCAAACACAGTTTTTGAGAAAAGTTCCCAGCTTCTAACCTCATCTAAAAATTCCATTTGAAGGCTATAGTTGTTGTTCAACTGGGAACTCAAGTGGGAAAGCCTAGTCGTCACTAATATCCGACTATAATTCTCATTTTCGGGAAAGAAACGTTGTATCCCATCCCATGCTTTGATACTCCACATATCATCCATCACAATTAGAAACCTTCTACCTGGCAAATACTGGTGGAGCTCTAATCCTTGTTCATCTTCACTCTTTTCACTCAGTTGTTCCTTTGTTTTTTTAGTGGCTTGAGAAACAAGTTCACAAAGAATTTCCCTTGTGTTGTATTGTTGAGAAATAGTAGTCCAAGCACAAACATCAAAACGCTGCTCAATAATTTTTTTCGAATAAACAGTTTTGGCAAGAGTGGTCTTACCTATCCCGCCCATTCCTGTGATCGGGATGACTTGGCGCTGGCGTTGGTCCGAAACGAGCCTTTCCAAGATTCCATTCACGACACCCTCGGACCACACCACCATGCCACTACTGTTCTTCTCAGTGGAAGAAGAAGCAGAGATGAAGCTACGCGGCTTATCATGGAGCGCCACCTTCTCTGTATTGCTCTGCTTCGCCAAAGTCTTGATCTGATCCATTTCTTGTATCACATTTTGCACATATTGAAACAAGTTCATCTCTTCCTCAGCTCGAAAGCAGCTGAGGAATCGGCCGCGAATGGTTTCTCTGGATCTGCTCAGCTGAATCTTGGCCACGATATGAGATTCGATGGCGTCTTCAGCTGCATAAGCTGCATCTGCAATACGCATCTCCAATGGATCTGCTTCGTCGGAAACAGGGGAGATATAAGCTTCGAGAAACTGCTGCAAGAACAAGACATTTTCAGTGAGGGATTGGAGGGGAATGATGGCTCTCGAGGTCGTCTATGATATGCATTAGAGAAACCAAGGCTGCGTAGGCCGCCATGATCGATGTCAGTCGAAGGGAGAGAATTTTGGACGAGAATTTGATAGAATCTTAAGCGACATAATGTAGAAGAAAGGTAGCCACTGTGAGAGCTGAAGGTAGAAGAAAGGTAGCCACATAATGTTTCTGATAATAATTGAGGAGATATAAGCGT
The DNA here is from genome assembly GCF_028751815.1 of Salvia miltiorrhiza. Taxonomy (NCBI): domain Eukaryota; kingdom Viridiplantae; phylum Streptophyta; class Magnoliopsida; order Lamiales; family Lamiaceae; genus Salvia; species Salvia miltiorrhiza. The sequence continues at coordinate 3,359,211 of NC_080389.1, forward strand.
TGTGACTTACAGATTCTCCTTATTTCAATTAAACTCCTTATTGCGAAAATAGATAGAATTATTTCATTGAATCTATAAATCAATTCTACTGAAATTACAAATTAATTCTAGCGAAATCTATAAATTATTCACGATACTTATTTAGTATAGAATACAATGCAATTACTTTTGAGGATGATTGAGAAATAATTATCCAATTTAATCGATAATTATTATGTTTTCAGTCTTTTTTAATAAAAATAATAACGAGTGAATATTCGATCGTTAACAAGGGATCATTTTATTTTAATTTTTTTTATATTTAACAATAAAAATATCAATCGTTAAAAATTATCTAATACTCAATCCTCCACTGGAGGTGCTCTTAATACTCCATCCGTCCACAAAAAATAGTCATTTTTTTTTTATCATTTTGAGATGTCCACAAAAATTAGGTCCTTTGCATTTTTAAAAAACTATCTCATGGTGGGTCTTATTCTCCATTCAAAATACAATTAATTATCATTATTTATAAACACTACTTGTTAAGTGAGACTCTCTCACCTTCACTCACAATACAATAACCATTTTTATTAAAACTCTTGTTGTCCCTTACCAGGACTATTTTTTATGGACGGAGGTAGTAGTATTTATTTATTTTATTATTATTACAAAAAAATAACGATTGATATATCGATTGCTAATAATGATTTTTTTTTCAATATAACGATCGAATATCATTACTACTTTTTTAAATATATTTCTAAAATTTAATGATGGAATTTCGATAGTTAATTCTCTCGTAAATCCCCGAGTTTGTACTTAACACCTCCTTATAGTTTTCACAAATCACAAGCTATGAGGACTAAAATATCAGTTTTAGTGGGCTAAAGACCAATAAAAACCATAAAACAAATGGCCCAGAGAGCCCAAGCCTCTCATTTCTCTCTCAACCTCTCTCTCTTCTTTCGTAGCACACATACACAAGCATATCTGCCCTTAATTTTATAGGTGTTTTCACAAATCACAAGCAATGTGGACTAATATATAAGCCTTAGTGGGCTAAAGCCCAATAAAAAGCATAAAACAAAAGGCCCACTCCTAGCCTCTATAGGAGTCATCTAACAAAATCAAGTAGCAAATTAAATGTTCAGACGAGAGGAAGATGCAAGTGTGCATTTTCACCAATATTTTCTGAAAAAGAAAATGATGGCTCCATACAGAGCAGTTCTCAAAATAAAGGCAACCAAATTATTCAAATTTTACAAATCTCTAACCTGATCACTACAACAAAAATTGAATACGACATGACACATACGATAGGCAGAAGACGCCCCACACACCCTAATCTGCGCCCCACACGTATTTAATTTATTTAAATACAGCTGTCAGCTCTCAGAAAAAATACACTGATATTAATTAGGGTTTTGAGAACTGAGGGAGGCGCAGGAAACGTGGGATATTTCTGGCTTGGGTTTTCTCACAGTTCGTTGTCCATCCAACGGTGAGACTAGAGCGGGATACAGTCTAGAAGATCAGAACTGGAGTTGTTCGATACGATCATCAACCACTTGTGCATCCAATTTACAAGTAAGTAATTCCTGACACCTATGTGCAGCTGTAAATTCATAGGAGCATGTTAGGATTAATCGTTGTATGATAAATTAGTAATAATCCAAGAAACGATCATCGGGCAAACGGAACGTTAATTCAATTTAATATTCCTTCAGCTACATGTCCAAAAATTTTCCTCTTGAATAATTGATATTTCAGGTCTTGCAGTTTTGCTCGAAATACTCGTGTAGTTAAGTCTGGACGTTCTTGAGCTGTTTGACCATCATATAATGCTTGCTGTATTTCTTTCCACTCTGGATTGCAAGTCATTGTAATGAATAGATCTGGTTTTCCAAATCTTTGTACTAATGTCAATGCATCAAGATATCTACGACGCATATCTCTTGGTCCTCCTATAAATGTTGCTGGTAGAACAATTCTTTTGCCAACTTCACTCCCTCTTAATTCTCCATTAAAGACACTATCCACAATTCCTTGATACAATTCTGCTCTCATAGTTGATTGGTTTTGACGATAATAATCCAGTCTTGTTGTCTCCAATTTTATGTACATATCCACTATATATTGCTGTAATAATCTTCCAGCTAATAAGAGTATGGAATATTGTCTTGGATTTCTAATCTGTATCTTATAGCAAATATATTCTCGACATGATACATTCTTAACGTTTTCTCTTCTAACACCTAAAAACATAGAAAAATACAAAATAAAAATAAAAAAAGTTATATTAAGTGATTAGTAAAATAAAATAAACATAACAATATACAAAATAAATATATATGTCAACAATAAGCAAAATTGAATCTGTAGATAATTAATGTAAAAGCATTTCGCCCACGTCGCCCGAAATAAAATAGCCTACTCTAGATTATTTATCAAAGTTTTCGACAACTTCAACTTTTTCTAAACCCGCTTACTATATTATATTTACTCTATGAGGCTTAACTCATTAATTGCTGTTAATTAGTGATCAATGGCAGCAATGGGTTGAATCCCTTCGTAGTTTGGATGGCTAAAAATAAAAAAAATTCCAAGACGAAAACTTTTACACGTGATATTGAATGAATGTACGTATTTTAAATTATAATCTCATAATTGGAATAATATAACTTTAGAAGAATAAAATTATCCAAAAGTTTAATACTACAATTTATCAAATTAGTAAAATCAATTATAAACATTATAAAAATATAAAATATGATACTTAACTAATTTAATCATCAATCAATTTATAAAAAGCTAATAGAGATACCTTGTTCTTCATTGGAGATAATATCGCCTGTAGTTATGGTTCTTGCTAATGAAGTAGAAGTAGAAACAGAATTTGTGTTACGAACCTGACAAACATGGTTTTCATACCTCAATTCCACATGTTTTGTTGTCATTTCCCTTCATGTTTTGCTTGTGAATGCTTGTTTGTGCCCGAATATTTAGTTTTATGAAGATTTGATATCTTGGTGTAGTTTTGGAGTAATTTCAGGAAAAATAAAGGATTAATTGGAGCATTTTGAAGATATGAGATTGAAGTACGTCTCGAGAGGAATCCGTGAGCGCAAACGGCGACCAAATCCGAGTCCGGACGAGGGAGAACGGAGCAAAACGAGCGGACTGTGCAAAATGCCCAGTACCCCGCGGTCACCACCCGCGGCCGCGGGGTGGGACCGCGGGTCAGCTGTTCCCAATTCCAGGGGTGTACCGCGGTCACCACCCGCGGCCGCGGGGCGGGACCGCGGGTTCCCTGAGTTTTGCCCACGTTTGAGCACCACGGGCGCGGGCCATGACCGCGGGAAAAGAGCGGAGTCGCGTTTTTCAGCCCTTAAACCCCTTTCTCCCCCTTTTCCTCACATTATTCATCATCCCCAACATTCAACACACCCATTTTCCATCTTCCCCAATTCCTCCACACCAAACCCTAGCCTCCATTACCACATCTTTTTACCAAGATTGAATGCATTGAAGAGGAGAGAAGATTGAAGAAAGCTCATTAATAGGATTTGTCACTTCTTACTCTCTCTTTCATTTATGTATTTCTTTGATTTAGGTTTGTTGTTTGTGAACATGTTTGAATAAATCCCCCATTGGTTTGGGGATTAGGCTAGTTGATTATGTGATGGATTGATTATTATGCTTAATATATGTCTTGATTATTTCCTTGTTATTATCTTTTCAAGCCCTAGCTTTAATTCTTGTATGGATTGTTGGCCACTTTCTATGCATTTCTAATTTGTGATTTGAATTGGGAGAGGATAATCATAATAGATTAGGAGCTTGAAACATATTGACTCAATAAACCGGGAGGTTGAGAGTTGGGTGAGAGTTTACCGATCCTTTGTGCTTTTGGGAGTTATAGGTTAGAAGTTGACCGGGGACGGCAACTATGACCCGTAATCTACCGTTTTAGTCGTCCGGGAGGGGGCTAGAACTAGTGGGGAGATCACTCTAGATAAATAGGAATATCAAGACTAATATTGAGCTAATTTGAAGTCCATTGCTAATCCATCGATGCCTAATCCCTAAACCACCTTCATCACTTAATTAATCCACTTTGTTTGATTGTTCTTATTTTGTCTTTGAATTTGTTAGTTAATCAAACCACTCACCTCATTGTTTAGTCTAAATAGCTATAGCATAATGACTTAGGATAATCACTAGATTGAACTACTAATCCTTGTGGGATACGACCTTGCTTCCATATATTACAACTACCCGTATACTTGCGGCGTGGTGAAAATATTAGCGAACAGAACCAAAGATGCTGGATCAATCTTTCTAATGTTTTGATGCCAACCTGTTTCGCCCATTGGAAAAAGAAGTGAATATTGCAAAGGATCATAACATCCATAATAATGCTTTATTCTATGTCTGTCGCCGGAATGAGCATGAACTACAATATCCCGCTCCAATGGAATATTTTCATTATTTCCCTCAACCCATATAGCTGCAATTTGATCTGCATGTGGAGAATTATATACTCGTTGATCTAAGTTGACATCTTTAGAAATATGAAGCTGAACATTGTCCATTGAAGGATAATCTTTCAATCTTCGAAAGAATTTTTCACAGTGTATTAATTACAATCATCTCAATTGTCTTCCTCAAACTGACAAAGGCCACTCAGTATTGCTACTCTCTAGAAAATTGTAACCCAAAATCGTGAGATGTGCTCCTGCCCCTCACATGAATTTTCACCTCTCAACTTTTTATGTTTTCCCGAATATAATTGGAGCACAAAATTTTGAATTAAATTATGCCTTTTTTTCTCTCAAAAAATAAATTAAAATATAACTATGCCTTACTAATTTTATTTTGATAAATTACACAATTAAGCCACATTCAATAATACGTACTATGTTCTAGCTGCTAGTAAATTTATAAATATATAATTTACTATCGATTTATATCGATATATATTTAGATATTTAGATATTTTTTACTTACAAGGTGATAGGACATCCAATTTGGAAACAAATAAATGTTTAAAATTCATGCTGCAAAGTTTATGTTCTTGAGAGAAGTTATGGAGATATAATTTTGAGAGAGTCTGAATCTATATCTTAGTTTATTATTGGGATTGATAATCTTAGATATTGAGCAATGAGAAATACAAACCATCAAATACCATAAAATCGCAAACTATTTTGTAGCATATTCATACTGAAAACAAAATATAATCTCCTGAAATTTGAATATAATATCATAGGCGTACCCATGTGCGGAGGAAATTATGAAATTCCAGTCGACGGCGGCGACCTGCGGAGCAAATTGGCAAACAAAATATTGCTTCTTTAATCCATAATAATGTCAATCTTATTTGCATATATCCTTCCATGACCAAAACATGGATATCCTTACCTTGATAGATCACCTTCAAGCTTCTCTGCCCGACTAATTAAGAGCAAGCTTATTACAGACGAAGCGAGAATCAAAACTAACCTCAACCGGCCTTCGAAGAGGGGAGGCGGCGACCGGAAAAAAGACTAAGAGCAACGGTGAAGCGCGGCGGACCGGAGGCTCACAGCGGCGGCGAGGTTGTATGCGATGGTGCGGAAGGATGGCTTTGAGGTTAGTTGCGAGGAGATAATTGATTGAGTTGGAGAAGAATTATTAGAACTTTAATTAATTTTTATTTATATTTAGAGTTTAGTTTAGTTAGTACATAAGATAAAGATTTTGATATATATAAATATATACGGAATTAGAGTGAACTTCTTCCATAGATAATTATATTATATCCCTTAATTAAGATAATTATGAAGTCAATGGATTGAAAAATCGTGAGTCATTATCTTTAAAAAGGTAAAAAAGAAAGGAGTCAAAATTAATTGAAATATCGTGATGTTGATAATTATTAATCTATACTAACAAATTTATATTTTAGGGGTAAAATAGGCAATCCACAAGTTGTCCCTTAAATTGTCATTCGCTCTTTTTCTATTAGTATATAGATTTCTAAAATTTAATGATGGAATTTCGATAGTTAATTCTCTCGTAAATCCCCGAGTTTGTACTTAACACCTCCTTATAGTTTTCACAAATCACAAGCTATGACGACTAAAATATCAGTTTTAGTGGGCTAAAGACCAATAAAAACCATAAAACAAATGGCCCAGAGAGCCCAAGCCTCTCATTTCTCTCTCAACCTCTCTCTCTTCTTTCCTAGCACACATACACAAGCATATCTGCCCTTAATTTTATAGGTGTTTTCACAAATCACAAGCAATGTGGACTAATATATAAGCCTTAATTAGTGGGCTAAAGCCCAATAAAAAGCATAAAACAAAAGGCCCACTCCTATCCACTATAGGAGTCATCTAACAAAACCAAGTAGCAAATTAAATGTTCAGACGAGAGCAAGATGCAAGTGTGCATTTTCACCAATATTTTCTCAAAAAGAAAATGATGGCTCCATACAGAGCAGTTCTCGAAATAAAGGCAACCAAATTATTCAAATTTTACAAATCTCTAACCTGATCACTACAACAAAAATTGGATACGACATGACACATACGACAATGGTTTTTGTCAAAGCCTATGATCGTATGTGTTTTATTTGTAGTCTTATGTTGTCTGTGGTCTTTTAGCATGAAAATATGCTAATAGACATCAGACTTATTTGTTTGTTGTTATAGGTACTTGGAATATTAAAAATAATCTATAACACTGGACTCAATAGTCCATGGTCATATGTATGATGTTATTTAAAAAAAAATAAAAAAAATAGTGAAGCTACACCCTTTAAAATGAAAAACTATCAGAAAATTCTCTAGCTATCTATTTTTAAAACATTACATTATGAAATAAATTTATTATTACTTTCATGAAAAGGAGCAGACATGGTATCTATATTGTTAGAAGAGCAGCTTACCATTTCCAGAATTTTGTTGTTTCTTCTATTCCTTTTGCTGATCTCAAAAGAGTTTTAGACGACTTATCATCACAAACATAATGATAACTTGAATCTATGAAGAGCAGTTTCGAAATTATTCAAATACTACAAAATATCTAACCTGAAAAGGAGTATCTATATTGTCAGGAACGCTTCACACGAACTTGAAAGCTATCATTTCCAGAATTCCATCGTTTCTCTTCTATACTTTTTGCTGATGCCAAAAGATCTCTGGGCCACATATCGTCAACCTCGATGAGTTTAAGTGTTGGAATGTCTCCAATATTACTTGGAATGAGATTTAGATCACACTGATGAAGTATTAGACACTCGAGTCTCGGGAAGTGGCTAGCTTCAGTACCCCAATACCTCAAATTTGATTGCTCAATTAGCAGAAGTCTCAGTTCACGAAATTCTCCCTCAGTTGTTTCCCAGTGAGTGCCGTAGCAAGCAAAGTTTCGTAGTTTAAGCACTTGAAGATACGGTAATGAACCAATGGTCGTCATATCACTCCAAGAAAGCCTCCAACCACTCAAGGTTAACTTTCTCAACTGCAAAGGGAAGTTTAGACCTCTTAATGAAAAACCTCCATTCATCTCCAATTTCAATTAAACTTCTTACTGTGACAATGGCGAGAACTTTTTTCATTATATCTATAAATTAATTGTACTGAACTCTAAAGGTAATTCACAATACTATTTGTTTAGTATTATAAGTTTTTTTTCTTCTTTTTTGAAGAGAGTTAATAATAATTTTTTATTTTTTCCGTGATGAGTCGAATACTCATGTTTTGGATTATCCAACAATACTTTTAATTTTATCTACAAATATGAGTAACATATATATCATGATCTTGAAAAATCATCAATCAATTTTGAGGTTTAAAATGCTCTACTTGATATATATTGAAAAGATTGGGATAGAATTAATCAAGTGGGAATAGAATTATAAAAAGAGTGAAAAGTTGAATATAAACTGAAATTAACACTAAACTTCTGTGCATTTCTTTGACTAGGTTTAAGTCTACCCACTACCTACTTGATAAATTTCAAACCAATCTCTTTTTATTATCTTTCCTAACTAACTTAATTTGGACTCTTTGTTGCATGTTGGGTTTTTGATTAACAGGATAAAACCCAATCACATACACTACAAAAAAAACGCCTCAATACCGGCGAAATTACCGGCGGCGAACTTCCCGCCGGTAATTACCGACGGCCCAACGACGCCGAAATAGGGCGGGTCGTTTTTTTCGTTTACCGGCGGCATTGTTGCCGCCTCTAATTAGCAGCGGCATTGTCTACGCCGGTAATTACCGGCGGCGCACCGCCTCTATTTATTAAATAATTTAATTTACCTTTAAATTTATATAATATGCAGATTACCGGTGGCATTGCCGTCGGTAATTAGCGGCGGCATTTTGCCGCCGGTAATTCTGCTATTAAAAATGTGCAGATCCCCTTTCACGCACAAATCGACTTCCCCTCAAACCCCCCCCCCCCTGCCGCGCCTCCAGCCCTAGTCGCCGCCTCGCGCCGCCCCCAGCCGCCGCCGCCGTCCACTGTTCATAGTGCGACTGTGAACAGTGGAGTTTGCATTAAAGGCTCGGTCTATGACAGAGATGTGCTAGACTTTTATGGGCGTCTGCTCGAGGTTTGCGTGCTGGAGTATCCAGGGTATCCAATTAAGAAGACAGTCTTGTTCAAATGTGAATGGTTTGACTTGTCGGCTCAGGGAACTTCTATTGATATGGACTTCAAGTTGGTTTCAGTGAACCATACAAGAAGATATAAGAAGTATGATCCATTTGTTTTAGCGAGTCAGGCAGTTCAAGTGTTTTACTGCCCCTATCCCAGTATGAACCTGTAATGACCCGCTCTTTTTATTTTATTTAAATCCAGTAGCGCGATAGTTAATGTCGCATCTTTCAGGTAAATGGAGCCCAGTTGCTAGTTTTATATGAATTCAGCTTATAAACCTGAATTATTATTACCATAGATGGAGCTATTACTTTTGCTTTATGCTTTTGTATCGCGTGAGATAAATCGCGACGAGAATTATTGAAGTATTCAATAAGTAGTATTTCAAGATTATAACTGACTTAGTGAAGTCATGTTATTGATTAATCAAAATGCAGCTATAGTTATACTTTGTTGAAACCAGAGTCGTGGAATTATTTTACTGCGAAGCAGATTAAATCCACGGATTTAATTTAAGTTAGTATGTTACAATTTGTTGATTTTAGCAAGGCAAGGAGACTAATATCGAGATACGAGATTTATTAGTGTATTCAATATATTAGCAAAACTCGAATCTTTCATTACGAATATAGAATTACATAGACCGAGATTTAATTTCTTCTATCATCACATTACAAGCTCTACTTCCACAACCTATAGTTATCAAATCCCTACTTCTACCTACCGCCTAGTCACCACCAAAGAAAAGAAACTGCAGCAATAAAAAGAAAGAAAAAGGGGGAAAGGGGCGTGGGATAAGGAGAGCTGCAGTAACAGCCCCAACTCCTCTCACTGCTGCACCCCTCCTTCCCATGTAGAGCAGCCATCCCATCCCCATATCTGCTACAGTAATCAGCCACCCTACCTCTGCAGCTACAACCACACCCCCATCCCTTCAAGGCCATGCCTTAGTACACAAAGGGCTCCTATCAGCCACTCAACTGTTGTACCTCTCCTTAGGCTGCTCAATGATCACACAACCCCCTCCTTTAGTCTCACATTTCTGCTCCCAACACTTCACACTTCTCCTCCATCTTGCACCAGCGAATGCAAAGAGCAAAGGGGACTTGTTTGAATATTCTGCCAAGACTTCAAGGTAAATCCAGCCTTTAAATCCTCCATCTTCTCCATGCTTTCACCTGCAATTACTGAAACAATAACACCAATTTTCAGTTCCAGTTCATTCGACATGCCGTATCCAAAAAGCAAGATAAAACATTCATTCTTTTCTCTGCCAAACTTTAAGGTAAGAGTAGCCTTGATTCATCATCTCCTTCAAAATTGCAACTTGCATTTATTGAAAGGAACAAGTTTGATCTTTTCAGTTCAATCATTCCAGTCCGTTGAACTCAGCAGCAAATCACCAACCAATCAGTTTGAACATATTCTAGGTATTTCACTATCCCAATTCCCAAGTATTCAATCCAGTTCGCATTCATTTCAAAGCATGACTAGTCTCGAGTAATAAATGACCATAAGCATGTTAAACTTAGCAAAGTTACATGTTCTCTAAGAGATAACATCAGTAGACTTAAGGACTAATAGAAAATAGAGGGAGACGAGAACATAGCTTTTAGAGAGGGCGGGGCTGCTGCCCTGTTCGTTCAGACCGAGATACGTCCAGTGGGCGGCAACTCGCGGGGACAGAAGCATCGTCGGCGCCGAGCGGTGAAAGGCAGACGACTCCCGACCTCACGACGACCCTGGCCGATTCTGGACCAGCAGCAGCGTGGCTGAACCGAGAGGGGACGACGGCGACGATGACGACGGCAGCTCCTGCTGCCTCGGCGGAAATCGGGTGACAGCAGCAGCAGCATCGCGAATGGAGCAACGACGCTGAATCGCCGGTCTTCCACAGACGGTGGAGATGGCGGCAGAACCATGGTGGCGGAGGTGGAAAAGAAACAGGGCTCGACTCCCTGCCCACCTTGACGACTGAATCGAGACCTGAACGGCTCGGAGGAGAAGGCGAGACGACGCCGACTTCGCCGATTGACGGCCAGAGAACAGTGGCGGCGGCGGCGATAGTAGTAGGCCGAGATTAGGGCTTTTCGCTCTATTTCTCCAGGGGCAGATAGGAAGAAGTAGACGCCGAGCTTGATAGAGAGGAATCTGGGCGGCATTTGGGCGGAGAGAATTAGGGCTTCCCTCGTTGGGATTTTGGGCAACCGAGGAAGATATTGGAACTGATGTTGGGATGAGAGATGGCACGGCGGTCGATGGTCGCCGGATTCCAGAGCGGCGGCGGAGGGCTCCTCAGCGGAGAGAAACCGCGACTGATGTGAGATGGGAATTCTCGACTGATTGAGCGAGAGCTCGACTGTTCTAAGAGAGAGGGAGCGAGAGCTCGACTGATTGAGAGGGAGAGACAGATTCAGTTGGGCCTAACTTATTTTATTTTTCAATTGGGCCGAGTTTATTTTAATTAAGGCCCAACTGCATTCTATTGAATTGGGCTGTTGTATTATTTTAGTTGGGCCTCGTTTGATTTATTTATTTGAGCCCAGCTAATCAATTATGTATTTCAATTGGGCCTCTCATATTAATTATTAAGCCGATTAATTCATGAGGATACAAAGCGAATAATCCGAAGTATTTATCTCTTTCTATCAACTACAAGGAGCGGGATTTATTTAATTGACGGATTAGAACACCCTGAAGAGAACGGATTAATTTTAGTTAATTATCGGGCTTCATGAGACGAGACTTAGCTTTTGTTTAAATCCGATAGCCTGGATTAACAATAGAAATTCCCTGATTATTATTTCAGAATAATAGTTCATGCATACGAGATTCATGCATAGTTAAATTACGCATTCTCATTTAATTGAGAATTTTTCCCTCGATTTAAAGTCTTACGTTATTTTCTCGGATTAAAGGTCGAGCGCAAGAATAAGAGCTCGTCAAGGAGTCACTAATCTGTAGCAAAGCTTTGCTATCAGGTGGGTTTACTTTCATATATATCAAATGAATTAAATGTTACATCGAGCAAGTTATTTCGTTCCAAATTATTTGAACTGTAAATCATTTCAATTATTGTCTTGCCATAAATATTTAAATTTTAGTATGATATCTATCTGCTTTGGCTTTGCCAATGTTGCAATCGAATTCGGGTCCTGAGCAGTTGATAGCTATCCTGCCAGGACTAGTGTACACCAGTGACCGTGAGTCATCTAGCAGGTTGGCCGGTCAAGTGTTCGTGAGAGGTGGCCACCTCTCCGACACACAGTTCCAGATATGATAGATTACAAGAGAACTTAGACTGATCAGTCGAACTTTAAGAATCACAAAAGAATTTAGTAAGCTTGGGCCTATTTCACGAAAACTCCCTTGTTATACTGTTAAGATGGCATGACAATTTGATTATTTCAATGCAAGTTTCTATAGGCATATGTACCCACTGAGTACTTTTGTACTCAGCCCTGCATGTATTTCTAAATGTGCAGGTTGAGCAGTAGCAGGTGGTGATGAAGTGACGAGTAGGAAATCCCTTTTTGTTTGAAGTTATATGTATTAATGAACTCTTGAGTACATGTCTTCATACATGTAATCAGAACCTTCTTCCGCTGCATACTCAAAGAAACTTCGTGTTTTTGGCTAAGTCGAAACTATCCGAACTTATTAGATTAACTAAGTCATTACGACTCCAACTCTGTACATATAATTCCCTCGTTATTAATGATTATGTAAGTTCCTTCATTGTTATTCGTTCATCCCCTTCTATCCCGCTTCTTATCTCCAACCCTTGGTCATGGTTTCCCGGCTTAATTATCCTTAATTAAGTCCGGTCGTGACAGAACCAATCAAAGAAAAACTGGTGGTCAGCATGCAAGGTCAACACAAGATCAAAGGTTCAGGTCTCTACTGACGCATCTAATTCAACATTAGATCAACCATTCCAAGAAGAGGTTGTTACTATTATGTCTACCCACACAACTATAGACATTGACCAGCCACTTCTTCTTCATCCCCTCGGTGGAATCGTCGACATTGACGATGACGATGAACCAGAATCAGATGATCAACCATTGACATCTGATGACGACGATAGTGATGATGACAGTAGTGTTGGTTAGGGAACATATTGATAATGTATTTGTTTGTACCCAATATTTGTTTGTAATCAGATTCAAGTAATTCATGATATTTTATACGTGTCAATGCTTATATAAATAATTTTGAAACAGGTAACATGTCTCGCCGTAGAAGTATATTTTCGTTTGGTCAATCTGATCAAGATGAGCAGCCGACTGATGACACATCTGATGGATCTGGTACAGGGATTTCTGCGACTCCTGAGACCCCCCAGACGTCTAGTAGTTCACGGGCTAGAAGGCCCATCGCCCCTCCAGCTGCCACCAACAGGGCCAACACGCCTAGGGAAGCACATGGGAGGATTGTCTTTCAGAGGATGCCTAATGGGTAAGTATTTTAATTTAAATCATTATTTTTCGTATAGCAAACAAATCCTTAAATTAGTTTTACACAGTGCATTGATGGAGCCAGTGGGCCTGGCCAAAGCCTGCACTAAAGCATTTAAGAGGGTGGATAACCCAGGCGGGTACACTTGGAAGTTGACTCCCCCGGATGTGAAGGAGGCGTACTATGCCGAATTACAGGTATGATTGAATTTATAGTGCATATAAATTTATCATTATCTATTGTAAAATGTTATATATTAAATTAACTATTTTTTTCAACAGAAAGAGTTTGCTTGGTCGCCTGAGGACGAGCTTGAGGTCAGGGGCATGTGGGAACAGAAAGCCAGCAAGAGGTACAGTGACATGATGAGCGACTACAAGAGGAAGCTCAGGGCTAGTACCGATGAAGGTCGGGAGATGGATAGACCCTTCTGGATGTCTGCCGAATTCTGGACAGGACTCCAGGCATACTGGAGTCAGGAGGCTGTTCAGGCCGTTTCCGAGCGAGCACGTGCGAACCGGATGTTTGAGCCCGATGGACCCGGTACAGGGATCAGCAGGCACGTGGGAGGGTCTCGGTCCACTCGTATCCTGCAGCAGGGTCTGGTTAGTAATTATCAAATAAATTCATAAGTATATATATATAATATCGTAAATAATAACTTATTTATCTTACATGCATGCATAGACAGAGCTTGGAGACTGGACTCCCCCCGACTGCACAGAACTATAGCACATTCATCCGCCTCCACATGCGCGAGGATGGAAGTTTTCTGTCACAGAGGGATGAGTTAATTGATGTAAGCGTTTAAGTTTAATCAAATATTAGTAATTCATAGTGAAATGTATTTATTTTAATACAATTTTCAATTGTTATGTCTGAATTAGGCGGAGATTCGTCGCATTGCTGTTGAGACTAACCGAGAGGACCGGCTGGCTGAGATCTACTTGGAGGTCGTATGGCCCGACAGGTCCCGGCTCTACGGCACTGGAAGTGCCGGTAGGAGCCAGGTTAGTAGGGGGTCTTCTCAAAGCACAGGCACTTCCATGATGTCTCAGCAGCTGTATGAGACACGGATCTCCACGCTGGAAGAGCGCCTTCAGGCCGAACGAGAGGCTTCTCGAGCAGAACGTGAGGCCCTCCAGCAGCGTATGGCTCAATTCGAGGAGTTCATGAGGCGGTCGGGTCAGCTACCTTGAGCAGCACTTTATGTTTTGGAACTATTAATTTCATGTTTTGGACTATTTAATTAATTCATGTTTTGGAACTATTTGTTTGAACTATGTTTAGGAACAAAATTACACTTGCACTTTCTTTTTACATTTATGTTATGTTGAGCAACTATTAATTTCATGTTTTCAAACAACATTACAATTACTTCGTAACAAAGTAATAAATTCAAAATAACGACGAATGGAAATAAATTCAAATTACTTATCTTATAACAAATTATCTCCTTGTTTTTTATAAAAATAAGGACGTATGGAAATAAATTCAAAATACAATTATCATGATAAAATACTAATGGTGTATATAAACTATATTGATTAAAAAAAATTATATAATAATAATAAATTAATAAATAAATACTTTTGCGACATAAAAATAAAGACAAAAACGAGTTCGATCCGTATTTAACAGCATCTCATCGATACCATCTCGATATATTATAAGGTTATGAATATATATATGATTTTGTATATTGAATTAGACTTTAAATGAATTAATAGGTACTATATATATCAATAATACGAGTGTTCTGTACTGGTGACCATTCGAAAGGAACTTCAAAGTTAAGCGTGCTTGATTTAGAGCACAACTAAGATGGGTGACCGACTGGGAAGTTCGTCTAACTTATAAATAAATAAATAAATAAATAAATAAATAAATAAATAAATAAATAAATAATTAATAAATAAATAAAAATAATAAATAATAAATAAATAAATAAATAAATAATAATTATTAATTAATTAATTAATTAAATTACAAAAAAAATTACCGGTAACGAGAATAATCTCCGGTGATATTCACCGCCGCCGTCCGGTGAATATTACCGGCGGCAAAGTATATGCCGCCGGTAATTTGCCGGTATATCTCCGCCGTTCGCCGAGGAAATATAACGGCGGAACCTACCGCCGTTAATTACCGACGGTGACTTTGCCGCCGGTAATTGTGTTACCGACGAGAAAATTACCGACTGCGAGACGCCGCCGGTAGTTTAATTTTCGGCGGCCGTCTCGCCATTACCGACGGCAAAACGCCGCCGATAATCGCCGGTTTTTTTGTAGTGATATTCCAAAGTCCTGTGTTTCTTATTTTTGGGAATTTTTACTTTCATTATTAAGAAATTAAAATACATATTAAATATGATAGTGAGGTCTTGGGTTCAAACCCCATTGCTCCCCCTCCCCAACTCCCGTAAGTAAAAAAAATAAACAATGAATTAATTCGTACTTCTTCCGTCTAGTTGTTAATGACTGACTTTATCTTAACTAGCAGTGAGAACGTGCGATGCATGTTTAACGTACATACGATTTTATACTATGAAAATAAATACATAAATATTATTATATAGTTTTGAATATTTTTTTAATTAATTGTATTTATGAAATTGTCTTATTCATTTGACTATAATTAAAATTTTAAAAAGAAATCAATAAAACTATTAATGAATAAATTTAAATGTAAAAAAGTAATATTCATAATATATGTACGTCTAAATAAAAATGCAAACAGATCTATGAAAAATGTCGTAAAGTATCTAAGTAAGGAGCAAGACGAATTTTAAATCTTTTCTTATTTGATTTTTGACGATTAAGAATCTCAGAATGTTGTTCAGTGGCAAATCGCCGTCACTTGTAATTTCAATGTATTCATCAAACTTTTTATTGGCTACTCTTATTTTTTTTTTTTTTTTTTTTGGGTGAATGTTTCTTTTCTTCCTCTTGAGTTAGCTCTTCTTCAATTTCTCCAACATTAATGCTTTCCATTGGTTGCATCTTTTGGATTGCATTTGCTACAATATTGAGATTTCCACGTTGATTGAATTAATTAGGATATATAAACATAACTTGTAAATGAAATATTTTAAACTTTTTGTCAAATATCGAATAACGAATCAACAATCATATTAAAAAATTTATATTAAAATCGACAATTTTTTTAAAAATTAAAATGCATATTGCTATCTCCAAAAACAACAAAGACAATAAAAATTATGAAATTTCATTTGCTACAATATTGAGATTTCCACCTTGATTGAATTAATTAGGATATATAAACATAACTTGTAAATAAAATATTTTATACTTTTTGTCAAACTAGTGTACCTCCCGCGCTATGCGCAGTAATTGTGATTCGTGTAAGTTCGTGCATATATCTTATAATTATTAATATAAACCAATAAAATTAAAATTTGATATCAAATTTATTATTTGCAAATTAATCTAATATTTTCATATAATCAATATAATTTATAGAAAAATATAACATGTACATATAGATATTGTATTACTTATATAAGGAGTTGCTATAATTAACAAATCAAATTTTAGAAAATGAATGTAAATACATAATTTGAATAATTAAAATATTAGAAATAAGAAAAAAATGAAAATTATAGAAGTTAAATTGCAGTTACGCATTTTAAGTAAAAAATATTACTTTCTAAAACATAAATTGTTAATATGATAAAGTTTATGGGTTAAATCACAATCAATATAGACTATTAATTTTCGAAAGATGCAAACATTTTAATAATGCTAATATTGAATTAGTTTGTTCTATCATTTTATGGAATATTTAATAGCTTATTTTGTTTAAAAGAGTTAAACTGCCGGCGGTTTCAAGGTAATCAATTAATTTTAGGTGGTTTAGTGGTGTTTATAATTTTTTCCATAAATTCCAATTATATCCTTCTAATTGAATTTATTTACATTTACATTTACTTTACTCTTTATATATATAAAGATATGGAATAACGAATCAACAATCATATTAAAAAAAATATTAAAATCGACAAATTTTTAAAAACAATCATATTAAAAAAATGAATTTTAAAATCTATGAATTTGTAAAAAAAAATAAAAATGCATATTGCTATCTCAAAAAACAACAAGGACAATTAAAATTATGAAATTCCAATTGCATGCCGAGTGTCTTCAACACAATGCGAATCAATTGCATCTTTTGATTCTTCATGATTTTGTTGTCCTATTAAACATGTAAATATACTATTATCAATGATAAATAAACATAAAATAAATTTTCAAATAAATAAATTACCTGCGATCAAAACTTGAGTGTAGACAACATTTTTTGTCTTGTATCTGTTGTGTTCGGCTTCATTAGCACTTTAGTAGTAGACATTGAAGTTCCTCGTGATAGAGCACCATATAATTATCCATGGGAAAAAATACTGGAGATGGTAAATATGCACCAATATTTGGTATATTTTGTCCTTGAGCTTTGTTTATTGCCATTGCAAAATGAAGTTTGATAGGAAATTGCTTTCGTCTAAACTGAAAATGATATGCTTCATTTTCAGCTGGTGAAAGAGCAGTGGCGGAACCAGGATTTTCAAATTGGGGATGCGATAAATAATTACATGATTATGAATATAAAAAAACATTTAATGATAGAAATAAACATACCTAAATATTATCTAATTTTAAAGTTGATGGTTTATTTTTAGGTTGGGTTTATATTTTTCTTTAAGATTATATTTTTAATTGAGGGTACAAAAACTAATTTTAAAATAATTTACATATTAATCTTAATACTACTAAAAATAAAATTGGGGGATGCAGCTGCAGCCCCAAGTTCTACGCTGGATCCGCTAGTGTGAAAGAGGAATTCCATAAGCATTAGAGAAGCACTTACATGAGCGTCGGCTTATTTCTGCGCGCAGTATGTGAGCGCGGGTCTGGGTCGGGTCGGACCCGAGATCCGGCTCCAATTTATATTTAAAAAAAAAAATTGCAATGACTTTATTACTAGTTTTATAAAATGTGAATGAAATTATTAACAATTGAGGAGGTAGCGCAGTGGTTTGGGCGGCTAGGTCTATGTGTAGGCACTGGGTTGAGGGTTCGAATCCCCAGCTCCCTACACATTATTTTTTGTGTTTGAAGTGTTTTTTACCACTAAAAATAGTGTCATTCTTTGTTTTGAAGTGTTATAGCTGTGTTTGAAGTGTTTTTTACCACTAAAAATAGTGTCATTCTTTCTTTTGAAGTGTTATAGCTGGGTTCGAATCCCAGCTCCCTACACATTATTTTTAATATTTTCATTCTTTGTTTTGAAGTGTTTTTTACCACTAAAAATAGTGTCAATGTTATAGTATTTTTAAAGTGTTTTTTATTAACAAAAATAGTGTCAATGTTATAGTGTAATTTCTTTTCGACAAACATGATTTTTAATATTTTTATTCTTTGTGTTTAAAGTATTTTTTACATATTAATGGTGTCATTTACCAAGAAAAATAGTATCATTTAGATATATTAAAAGTGTCCTTTAGATATAAATATAGTGTCTTCTTCTTTTTTCTTTTTCGTTTCAATTTTTTAATTATTATTTTTTTATTTTATTTCTATAGTTTCTTTCTTTTAAGTATTTCTTTTTTCTAATACTTGTAGTTTCTTTCTTTTAAGTATGTAGTTTCTTTCTTCATTTAACATTTTTCTCACTTTTTTGACATATATATACGCATTTTTTCTCTTTCTTTTTGTTTTTTCAGATTTAAATTATATAGTTTCTTTATTTTTATCATTTCATTTCTATAGTTTCTTTATTTTTTTTCTATAGTTTCTTTCTTTTTACTTGTAGTTTCTTTCTTCTATAAGTTTCTATAGTTTCTTTCTTTTAAGTATGTAGTTTTTTTTTCTTTTAATACTTGTAGTTTCTTTCTTTTAAGTATGTAGTATATAAATGACACTACAAGATTTCAAATGACACTACGACATTTCAAATGACACTACGACCTTTTAAATGACACTACAAGATTTCAAATGACACTATGATATTTCAAATGATACTATGACATTTCAAATGACACTATGACATTTAAATGACACTACGATATTTCAAATGACACTATGACCTTTTAAATGACACTACAAGATTTCAAATGACATTTCAAAAGACACTACGAGATTTCAAATGACACTATGACATTCCGAATGACATTACAAACTTTCAAATCACACTACGATATTTCAAATGACACTATTACATTTTAAATGACACTATAACATTTCAAATGACACTATGACATTTCGAATGATACTACAAGATTTCAAATAACACTATGTCATTTTAAATGACACTTCAACAATTCAAATGACACTAGAAGATTTCAAATGATACTACAAGATTTCAAATGACACTATGACATTTCAAATGAAACCCTAAACCTTAAACCTGAAATCCAAACTCTAAACCTGAATCCTTCAACAATTCAAATGACACTACAAGATTTCAAATGACACTATGACATTTCAAATGACACTAGAAGAATTCAAATAACACAATGACATTTCATATGACACTTGAAGAATTCAAATAACACTATGACATTTCAAATGACACTTCAACACATCAAATAACACTTGAAGAATTGAAATGACACTTGAAGAATTAAAATGACACTAGAAGAATACAAATAACACTTCAACACTTAAAATGACACTATGACATTTCGAATGACACTTCAACACTTCAAATGACACTCGAAGAATTCAAATGACAAAATGACATTTCATATGACACTTGGAGAATTCAAATGACACTATTACATTTTAAATGACACTATCACATTTCAAATGACACTATGATATTTCAAATGACATTATAACAATTCAAAATGACACTATGACATTTCAAATGACACTACAAGATTTAAAAATGACACTATGACATTCTTCAAGTGTCATTTGAAGTGTTGAAGTGTCATTCTAAATTTCAAAGTGTCATTTTAAGTGTCATTTCAAATGACAATTACAATCTAATAGTGTCATTTAAAATGTTATAGTGTCAATTTCAACCTTATAATGTCAATTGTACGAATTGCCATTTAAAATGTTATAGTGTTATTTGTATATGAGAATAATGTCATTTAAAATATTATAATATCATTTAAAATATTATAGTGCCATTTACAATCTTATAGTATTATTTAAAATATTATAGTGTCATTTGTTGTCGCAGCCCGACGTCTAGCCAGTGATAGCGTAGACCGAGTATCAATACGACTAAATAAAATAATGAAGTAAAGAAGGAAAAACTAGATCAAACAACAAGCGGAAGCTCACAACAACACAAGCAAAAGTGAATAACAATTACATCATCTCAAAGACACAAATATTATCGGCTTCATAAGTTCAAAAGTACAAGGATTCTCGACAAAGTTTACAAAGCGGACATAGTTAAAAATTCACAAAGGTTCACAATTTACAGAGTCTCGCAGCAAAACGTGAACAGACTATATGTATGAAGACATATAGCCGAGAGTATACTTCTTGACTAAGTCCAAAATATAAACATCGACATCAAAAAGCTACCGTATGTAATATAAATACGGTAAAAGGAACAATGTCATCCAAAATAAGTCCCCGCCAGCACCAGACCGATCTTCCTCCTTCTCGCTTATCCTGCACATTTAGAAATACATGCAGGGCTGAGTACAAAGTACTCAGTGTACATATGCCGAAAAACAAAAGAAAGCTTGCTCTTAGAGCTATAAATTGAACTTGCCACAATATAGGCATCACACAGGGATTTTAGTATAAATGAACCTGTGTAAGCAATTTCGCAAATCATAACATCACAATAAAGTAACTGCGCAGTTTAAACATTCATTATGTATGTACCACATCCACTACTCATCATTAAAGGTACTGAGAAGTAGGCCTCCCTCTCAAGTACCGTGACCGGCCGACCCGATAGACGGCTCACAGTCACCTCTGTGCACAAAATCCCGCTTGTGGCAGGACCGAATTCGTCTCAACAGTAGAGGGTAACACACAAGTCATTATTAACAAAACTCGGCAAGTCAATTAGTTTCAAGCATAACATTAACTCAATTCATAATCATAAATATCATATCATTTAAGAAAGCTCGTATAATAGGTATATCAAAATAATGCCCACCTGACAAACTTAGCTTACTCTCGTAGTACTTGGACGATCTTACCTCCGTCCTCTGCTTGTATATTCAGATGTCACAATGTCGGAGTGGTTCATGAGATAAGATAAACCTCAGTTAGAAACTCATTTACTAAAATCCAATCTCGTCTCAAACTTTAACTTATCACTCATCTTCTATTTACCCAAATAAATCTCAATCCCTAGGTATACTTAACTCCTAAGGATTCACAAGTCCTACTCTCGACTTAACACTCAACTCAAATTAAACCCATAGCAATCAAGCACATAAACAAGCATAATCACATAAACATATAAATTCACACATAGACATGTCACAAACAAACATCATTCTGCACTGATTCGATTTAAAGACTTCAGCAGATTCGGTACAGAGCTCCACTGGAGTCATGACCTATACCATTTAAAACCTCTTTGAGTCTAGTTTCATTCAAAAAAAAGTAGGATGAAAAACTCCAAGTAGTTTAGGAGATATGACTGTTTTCCTACAGTCTACCATATTCGGCAGTTTTGAGCAATTGAAAACTTTGATTTTTGAAAAATAGTAAACGTTGCCGAAAAGGCTTGAAATTTGGTGGGTACTTAGATAAGACACTCATGTCTTAAAAATAAAAATTTAGGCTCCAAAAAGTTAGGGAAGGACACTGGAAGAGGTGACTCTATTGGATACTCACCGAACATTTCGGCAGCAGGTAGCAGTTTTAGTTTTCTATTTTATAAAAATAATAAACAAAGTCCAATTGACGTGAAATTTTACCGGTATGCTCCTGACTCTTATTTAATCTTACCATAAACGTTTCAAGGTCTTTAGGTAACAATAACCCAACGAAACAGTAGGTATAAAAGGTCATAAAATGACTCCAAACTTGAACATACAAGCAATTATACCTAGACTTTGGATTTCTTCGATGCAAAATTCTCAAAAATTCAAATTAAGCTCACATAATACACAATAACATAAATACATAATCATATAACTCAAGAAAATTCAAACATCGACTTCCCCTTTTTCTCCCTACATTCGGCCAACACATAGGTCATTAGGGGTTGGTCCGTTTCATCTCATATTGCATATATAAGCTCAAATAATCATCAAAAAGCCACATATAGACATGCTTGGCTCATAACTCATCTTATATACAGGATCTCATGTATGCACGCAAACTAAACTCGGAAAATTTTCACAAATCAACATCATTAACCAATTTAATCATGCTTTCTCCTTGCTAGTAGTCTAACTATCATATAAACATCATCAATTCAAGTATTTATTTCATTACTCAAAAGTTCCCAATTACTAGCAAACTAAACTTAACCAATTTTAGGCATTCTTGACAATTAACCAAATTGATCCCTAATTATCATTTCTATCATGCTTAATAACAATTAAACTTAGCCAATTTAATCAATTAACACATAGATCACAAAGTCCCAATTTTTAACAAACTAAACTTTTTGAAAATTTGTAAACATGCATAAATCATTAATCCAACCTTAGATCTATCAAATTGACACACTTAATAGCATAAATAAACAATCAATTAGTAAATTAAACCATAGAATCAATTTTACCCAAATTACATCAAACTAACTCATATCAAAAATTACTAATCAATTTCAACCATCAATCCAATCCATCAAATCTCATATAAACACTCTCAATAGCATATATCATCCATCAATTCATCAATCAAGCCTCAAATACAAAACTTCCCAAATTTACACAAACTAAACTATTTCAAATCTCATATCTCTTTTTAATTCAATTATCTACACATGTAAATAGACTAATTAGGAACCCAATAGTATTTAAATAACATCAATTTAAGAAAAGGAAAAGAAAAATTTTTGAAGGGTAAAAGACCCAAATTTTCGAAAATCACAAAGAAGGGATAGGGGTGTTTTCTTGCTTGATCTATCCATATATACACATATACAACACATTTAAGTCTAGATCTAAAAGGATTCATCACTTACTCAAGGATTTGAACAAAAATAAAAATCTCCTCTTTTGCTTCAAATCTTGAAAACTCCTCCAAAATTTGCTCTTGATTCAAGGCTATAGATGTTTAAAGCTTGAATTTGATGGAGATCTATGGTGTAGAGATGATCTTAGAAGCTTGGAAAGATCATCAATGGTGGTAGAGAGAGAAAAGAAAGTGAGAAGGAAGAGAGAAATGAGAGGGATCGAAAATGAGGGGGAGGGAAGAGAGAGAGATGTTTTGTTTAAAGCTTAAACTTGCTCACTAAGCTACTAATTTAGCTTCTCCAACACTTCACACATGCAACTTGCCCACTAAGTCATCCAATTAATTAATGCAAAATTAAACTCTCACATGTGGCTTGCTAAATACTACACTAATTAATGAGATCAAGCTTGTAGGAAAAGCTAAGTTAGGGAAAATCACTTACTAATTAAAAACCATAAATCAATATCATCTAATAGTGTGATCCAATAATTAATCATAATTAGAATACACCTAATTCACATCACATCTAGCTCATTAAAATAAATTCCAATAAATTCCAATAGGAGAAATTTCTAATATAAAAGTGAGATTACAATTCACCATTTTTTTTTTTAAAAAAAAATTATCTCTATGTTACAACATCCAAGAAAAATTATAAATCAAACAATCTCAAATATGTCATCACGTAGGTCACATAAAAAAAAATAATTTTTTTCTCACTCAAACATGACCTCTCAATCAGTCAAAATCTAACAAAAATTTAACTGTCTCATGAATTCGACTCATCTCTATAGTAAGTCTCACTCACTCACCTCGGCTCTATATCTAGCCAGGTATCCTCTTAACTTAACATTGTAAATCGTCTCAATAATAATTAAGCTTTCTTTATCGGAAGCATAAACTACATCATCTCCTCAATTTAATCAGCATTTCTATCAAAAACTCATTCTATAAAAAAAATTCACCCACTAGTTCTATCATCAACTTCTAAAATACTCACATCTCAATCTTAAAAAAAAATTTCTCATCCTTAATAAGCTAATGCTAGAATCTCGACACTCTAATAGCGAATCCTCAAAATAAATAGTATGGAAAACTGCGGGGTGTTACATCCTACCCCCCTTAAAAAAAATTTCGTCCCGAAATTTGTGTTACTCACCTTCGGGAAAAAGCTCTGGGTACTTTTCTTTCATCTTCTCTTCAAGTTCCCATGTTGCTTCTTCTTGATCGTGATGTCTCCATTGTACTTTCACCAAGACAATCGCTTCGTATCGTAGTTATTGAATCTTCGTGTCCAAAATAACTTCAGGTCTTCTCTTCATGGCTCAAATATGGTTCAAGAGAGAATTCTTCTTGGCGAATGACAAGTTTAGGATTTAGCGTGTACTTCCTCCGTTGAAACACGTGATAACGTCATAGACATTCGCGAAGCTTGGCGGTAACGCCAGTTTGTAGGCAACGGGTCCTACTTCCTCTAGTACATCATACGTTCTATGTATATTGGTTTAAGCTTGTCTTTTGATTTCCAATCGACGCTCTCCGTGAGATGGGGAAATTTTTCTGAAAAACTTTATCTTCAACTTCGAATTGAATCTTCGTTCTTCTGGTATCCGTGTAAGAGTTTTGGTGGTTATGTGCCTCCTTAATTCTTTGTCGAGTTTGTCGCAGGGTAGCGATCGTTTCTTTTACTGCTTCATGACTCGGTATCTTCTCTTTCTCTCTCTTTTTTTTTATCCCAATAAAATGGGGTTTGACACATTCTTCCGTTGAGCGCTTCGTGCGGTGCCATGGTCATAGCGGCCTAGGAACTATTGTCATCGAAAAACTTGATTTGAGCAGAAGTTGTTCACATTGAGCTCATTTTTCTAAAACCACAGTCTAAACTATATCATCTAGAATGTAAACGGTCCTCTCAGATTGTCCATTCGTCTATGAAAAAGCAAAACAGTGCTGAAATTCAATCTAAGGCATAACTTCTTCGGCGGGCTCATTCAGAGGTGTGAGGTAAACTTAGAATCCCCATCCATGGTGATCGTTGTCGAGGCTTCATGCAATCACATGATCTCACAAACTATCGTCTTTTCTCTCCTCGCCTTCGGCAATATTGTGACCGAGTCTCTAGCAATGTGGTCTGACTTCCTTTCTGGAATTGCTAACAATTGTAGCCTCCTATAGGATTGCTGATGTAGCGCCTTCACTTCCCAATGGCCCAAGCATCGTTATACGAATGAAGCTATCTTCTCGTTTCATGCCTCTCCATCGAAACTTTGTCTTCAAGTCTTGATAATGTTCCATGCTTCAAAAATGTACTGTGTAGCATTCTTTACTACATCTGCATAAATAACGTATTCCTCGTCCGTTTCGAGGACTGTGAGTATTGGGGTAGTAATCATTTCTTTTCTTCGATAACTAAAACCTATATCTATATCCTTCTGTCCGAAAGGTATCACTATAACATCATAGAGACTGTATCTTGTGTGAAACGCCATCGTTGGGATGTCTTCTTTCTGTATCTTGAAGTCCTGAAACTCCGTAGATGCTTCGCTGTGAGGCGCAGATCATTTTCCTTGTCATCGTTCTTCACTTTAGATTCTTGTTCTGCGTTCGGGTAACTATTGATATGTCGCGTCTTTGATAGTTAGTGTTTTCTTCCAATTCCTCTTAGTGCCGCGTGTAGGTCCCTCATCGGATGGCTGGAACGAAATCCACTTCTCCTCGCGTTGTATCGTCGTATAAAATCGGATAACTAATCTATTTTCAAAATAGTATCTATGCTCCACGCACGCATTAGTCTCAGAGTCTTAGCCATAAGCTTATGCGTTCCTAATTCGAATTCTAAGTTAGGACATACACACGTAATGGTGGCGATATGGCCTAAGGATGTAGCTACTTTTAATGCTACCGAGTTGGTTCTATATCGAGTTCTAATGTGTTCACGCACGTGTAAAAAAAAAATAAGAGAGTGCGAAGCACCCGAATCAAACAAGGTTACGAGTAGTGCTCATTTAAGTCCTTCCATACCTGCCGAATTCTCTTGATTCTCGTCCTGAGGCTTTTGCTCGATCGCTAAAATTTGTTGATACTGGATTTGTTGTTGATCTGGTTGGGACTCATGATGGTAATTCTTCGACTGATATTTTCGGCGGCGTCGTCGACGTCGTAAAGGTTGAGGTAGTGGAAGAATTTCCTCCATCGCTCTGAGCTGGGGTTGTTGATACTGGCTCGATGTTCTCCCACTCGTTCCTTGCTGACGATTGGGACATTGGTTGGAGAAATGCCCAATTCTCCCGCATGTGAAGCAGCTATTGGTTCCAGCTCTACATACTCCCAAGTGTAGCTTGTGACACTTAGGACATGGTGGTGCTCCTTGGGGCCCTTGTGGTGGAACATTTGGTCTACCTAACTGTCGCTTGATTTGTCCTTGGAACTGTGGCTGCGCATTCTCACCTTGCCATGGCCTATTAGCTTCTGGAACACGATTATCCCACATTCGCTTTTCCTTCAGTCCTCGTCCAGAAATAGGTGAATTAGATACTTGTGTGATTGGGGTCGCCGTGATTACTGGCTCTTGTGCAGTTCTATCTGGTTGCATGGCCAGTTCCATGTCGAGTGCCCTATTTAAGGCCTCCGCATAAGTAAGTGCACTTTGACTTGCTAACACAACCCTAAACTCTTGCTTCAGTCCGGAACAGAATAAATCAGACATCTTCTCATCAGTATCTACCCGATATGGCGCATAACGGGCTAAGTCGCAGAACTCTCGATCATATTCCGCTACTGTTTTCTGTCCTTGCTTAAGGTTAACAAACTCCATTTCTTTCTGCTTGCGATAGCTCCTGGGTATATACTTTTCGTAGACGGCTGCTTTAAATTGCTCCCAAGTAAAGTTTTCTAACTGTTCTAGAGTTAAGGTTTTCTGTTTAGCCTCCCACCAGAAATCCGCCGATCCTTTCAATTGATAAGACATGCACATTAGACGCTCCTGGTCGTTACACCGGAGAAATCGGAAGATTCGCTCCATGCTACGAATCCACTCTTCTGCTTCTGCAGGATCTCCCGTTCCATTGAAAATTGGTGGATTCTGTTGTAAAAAGAGTTCCTCAATCCTTCTTTCAGTTGGTGAAGGTGGTGGCGGTGTAGGATCTCTAGGATCTTCTTCCTCTTCTTCTTGATTTTGGTTTCTTCTTCTCGGTGGCATACTAAATAGACACATAAGTTAGCATAAAATAGATTCTCATACATCGTTGGTTCACAAAACCATATTCTCACTACTATAATCATATCTTATGATTGCAATTCATGCTAAACAATGTCCATATCCGAACATCACATAATTAGAGCGTAAAAATGAAAGCTCATCGAAAATCTGAAGACCATCTCATCATCATTTCATATATACATATCTCTATAGAAATTCTCCTCATGCGGGGACCTCTTCATAAAAATGAGGGGGTATTATAAATTAAAAGGAGCATCCCTATTACTACTGTGATACTACATCTATACTAATCATCGCCTCAATTGCCTATCGTGAAACTCATCATCTGATCCAAACCGTCAACTCGATCCTCCTCAGAATTTGCTATTGCCTGGTCTGGGTCAGCATCACTTCTCCTCGTCCTCGAAATGGTTAGCCTTCTCCATGGGTGGCTGAGGGGAGAGAATCCATGGTCTGATAGTTGCTCTCGTCCCGTAATATATGTATCCTACCAACTATTCTCGTGAATCGTCTTTCTACGGATCATCATTCTCGCTATACCATCCTAGTTACCTAGACATCCCTAACTCATGTTGGGTATGGTAAGAAGTCAGATATGATGAATAAAAATGCCTGAACCTTATAAAAGCAAGTTCAAGTAGAGGAAGGATTCCATAGCAATTGGTGATGTCTCAAGAATAGATGAAAAAGTCACAATCAGTGTAAAATCAGATGCTGGAATAAAAACTAGAACAGAAATTGGGATATAATGAAAGCAATTCAATACTGGAAAAAGGGACAATCGACCAAACGAAAGATGAATTAATCTCCAGCATCAAAGTAAAGATCTCCAATACAAACGGCTCAGGCTCGAAGCAATGGGATCTGGCAAAAATCAACTCGAGTACAAACGGCTCGGGCTCTAGCATGGGCTCAAATGGGCGCAATAAAGATTGAAATATGATCATAATAGGGTAAAGGCTCAGTGAGTCCACGCTCATAAACTAATCTAGCGACAATAAACGCGGTCCCGGGAAAAATACCTCTATTATAAAGTACTAGTGTTCAAGAGTATCTACGCATCCCCTAAGGTCTCTATAGTACGTTAACCTTATCAGTGTCTTGTCAACAAACTTCGATATTAGGAAAGCTCTCTATTTCTGCTACTTCAGCGGTAGTAGTGGCAACAAGAGTAGAGCACCTTTGACGCTGTCAATCTCCGAACTGGAAAGCCTTAAGCCAACGTCTGTTATAGATTCCTAGAAACTCCTCTAAGTTATCCCTAGAATTCTAATGAAATCTCTAAATTCTCTTCGTACTATCTCAATTGTCGAGCTCTCGCTCCTGCAAGGAAGAAATAGCAATTATTATAAACTAAGGTACCGAAACTTACTTAGTATATCTCACATCGACAACATGCTCATTCTTGTTGATACCCTATTAGGGCAACGGTCACTGATATTCCTTCATATAGAAATATTGCTTGCACATAACACGATCCATCGTCTCGGTCACATCCGCCCATCGGAACAATACGTAACTTATTAGTAATGCATGCTCACTCTCATCATAAAAGCAATAAAGAACAACAAAAACCTCTTACCTCGATAAGCCGGAGGAGATGGAGGTGCTAGGGTTCAGGATTCAAACTCACTCTCAAACTTAACCTTCAAACTAGCCTAAGAATTCAAGTTAGACTAGACTCAATTCAAGAATAGATGAAATCAAGGGTTTCGACTCAATCAAGAAATAGACTCAGAGCAGACGACCTGCTCTGATACCACTCTGTCGCAGCCCGACGTCTAGCCAGTGATAGCGTAGACCGAGTATCAATACGACTAAATAAAATAATGAAGTAAAGAAGGAAAAACTAGATCAAACAACAAGCGGAAGCTCACAACAACACAAGCAAAAGTGAATAACAATTACATCATCTCAAAGACACAAATATTATCGGCTTCATAAGTTCAAAAGTACAAGGATTCTCGACAAAGTTTACAAAGCGGACATAGTTAAAAATTCACAAAGGTTCACAATTTACAGAGTCTCGCAGCAAAACGTGAACAGACTATATGTATGAAGACATATAGCCGAGAGTATACTTCTTGACTAAGTCCAAAATATAAACATCGACATCAAAAAGCTACCGTATGTAATATAAATACGGTAAAAGGAACAATGTCATCCAAAATAAGTCCCCGCCAGCACCAGACCGATCTTCCTCCTTCTCGCTTATCCTGCACATTTAGAAATACATGCAGGGCTGAGTACAAAGTACTCAGTGTACATATGCCGAAAAACAAAAGAAAGCTTGCTCTTAGAGCTATAAATTGAACTTGCCACAATATAGGCATCACACAGGGATTTTAGTATAAATGAACCTGTGTAAGCAATTTCGCAAATCATAACATCACAATAAAGTAACTGCGCAGTTTAAACATTCATTATGTATGTACCACATCCACTACTCATCATTAAAGGTACTGAGAAGTAGGCCTCCCTCTCAAGTACCGTGACCGGCCGACCCGATAGACGGCTCACAGTCACCTCTGTGCACAAAATCCCGCTTGTGGCAGGACCGAATTCGTCTCAACAGTAGAGGGTAACACACAAGTCATTATTAACAAAACTCGGCAAGTCAATTAGTTTCAAGCATAACATTAACTCAATTCATAATCATAAATATCATATCATTTAAGAAAGCTCGTATAATAGGTATATCAAAATAATGCCCACCTGACAAACTTAGCTTACTCTCGTAGTACTTGGACGATCTTACCTCCGTCCTCTGCTTGTATATTCAGATGTCACAATGTCGGAGTGGTTCATGAGATAAGATAAACCTCAGTTAGAAACTCATTTACTAAAATCCAATCTCGTCTCAAACTTTAACTTATCACTCATCTTCTATTTACCCAAATAAATCTCAATCCCTAGGTATACTTAACTCCTAAGGATTCACAAGTCCTACTCTCGACTTAACACTCAACTCAAATTAAACCCATAGCAATCAAGCACATAAACAAGCATAATCACATAAACATATAAATTCACACATAGACATGTCACAAACAAACATCATTCTGCACTGATTCGATTTAAAGACTTCAGCAGATTCGGTACAGAGCTCCACTGGAGTCATGACCTATACCATTTAAAACCTCTTTGAGTCTAGTTTCATTCAAAAAAAAGTAGGATGAAAAACTCCAAGTAGTTTAGGAGATATGACTGTTTTCCTACAGTCTACCATATTCGGCAGTTTTGAGCAATTGAAAACTTTGATTTTTGAAAAATAGTAAACGTTGCCGAAAAGGCTTGAAATTTGGTGGGTACTTAGATAAGACACTCATGTCTTAAAAATAAAAATTTAGGCTCCAAAAAGTTAGGGAAGGACACTGGAAGAGGTGACTCTATTGGATACTCACCGAACATTTCGGCAGCAGGTAGCAGTTTTAGTTTTCTATTTTATAAAAATAATAAACAAAGTCCAATTGACGTGAAATTTTACCGGTATGCTCCTGACTCTTATTTAATCTTACCATAAACGTTTCAAGGTCTTTAGGTAACAATAACCCAACGAAACAGTAGGTATAAAAGGTCATAAAATGACTCCAAACTTGAACATACAAGCAATTATACCTAGACTTTGGATTTCTTCGATGCAAAATTCTCAAAAATTCAAATTAAGCTCACATAATACACAATAACATAAATACATAATCATATAACTCAAGAAAATTCAAACATCGACTTCCCCTTTTTCTCCCTACATTCGGCCAACACATAGGTCATTAGGGGTTGGTCCGTTTCATCTCATATTGCATATATAAGCTCAAATAATCATCAAAAAGCCACATATAGACATGCTTGGCTCATAACTCATCTTATATACAGGATCTCATGTATGCACGCAAACTAAACTCGGAAAATTTTCACAAATCAACATCATTAACCAATTTAATCATGCTTTCTCCTTGCTAGTAGTCTAACTATCATATAAACATCATCAATTCAAGTATTTATTTCATTACTCAAAAGTTCCCAATTACTAGCAAACTAAACTTAACCAATTTTAGGCATTCTTGACAATTAACCAAATTGATCCCTAATTATCATTTCTATCATGCTTAATAACAATTAAACTTAGCCAATTTAATCAATTAACACATAGATCACAAAGTCCCAATTTTTAACAAACTAAACTTTTTGAAAATTTGTAAACATGCATAAATCATTAATCCAACCTTAGATCTATCAAATTGACACACTTAATAGCATAAATAAACAATCAATTAGTAAATTAAACCATAGAATCAATTTTACCCAAATTACATCAAACTAACTCATATCAAAAATTACTAATCAATTTCAACCATCAATCCAATCCATCAAATCTCATATAAACACTCTCAATAGCATATATCATCCATCAATTCATCAATCAAGCCTCAAATACAAAACTTCCCAAATTTACACAAACTAAACTATTTCAAATCTCATATCTCTTTTTAATTCAATTATCTACACATGTAAATAGACTAATTAGGAACCCAATAGTATTTAAATAACATCAATTTAAGAAAAGGAAAAGAAAAAATTTTTGAAGGGTAAAAGACCCAAATTTTCGAAAATCACAAAGAAGGGATAGGGGTGTTTTCTTGCTTGATCTATCCATATATACACATATACAACACATTTAAGTCTAGATCTAAAAGGATTCATCACTTACTCAAGGATTTGAACAAAAATAAAAATCTCCTCTTTTGCTTCAAATCTTGAAAACTCCTCCAAAATTTGCTCTTGATTCAAGGCTATAGATGTTTAAAGCTTGAATTTGATGGAGATCTATGGTGTAGAGATGATCTTAGAAGCTTGGAAAGATCATCAATGGTGGTAGAGAGAGAAAAGAAAGTGAGAAGGAAGAGAGAAATGAGAGGGATCGAAAATGAGGGGGAGGGAAGAGAGAGAGATGTTTTGTTTAAAGCTTAAACTTGCTCACTAAGCTACTAATTTAGCTTCTCCAACACTTCACACATGCAACTTGCCCACTAAGTCATCCAATTAATTAATGCAAAATTAAACTCTCACATGTGGCTTGCTAAATACTACACTAATTAATGAGATCAAGCTTGTAGGAAAAGCTAAGTTAGGGAAAATCACTTACTAATTAAAAACCATAAATCAATATCATCTAATAGTGTGATCCAATAATTAATCATAATTAGAATACACCTAATTCACATCACATCTAGCTCATTAAAATAAATTCCAATAAATTCCAATAGGAGAAATTTCTAATATAAAAGTGAGATTACAATTCACCATTTTTTTTTTTAAAAAAAAATTATCTCTATGTTACAACATCCAAGAAAAATTATAAATCAAACAATCTCAAATATGTCATCACGTAGGTCACATAAAAAAAAATAATTTTTTTCTCACTCAAACATGACCTCTCAATCAGTCAAAATCTAACAAAAATTTAACTGTCTCATGAATTCGACTCATCTCTATAGTAAGTCTCACTCACTCACCTCGGCTCTATATCTAGCCAGGTATCCTCTTAACTTAACATTGTAAATCGTCTCAATAATAATTAAGCTTTCTTTATCGGAAGCATAAACTACATCATCTCCTCAATTTAATCAGCATTTCTATCAAAAACTCATTCTATAAAAAAAATTCACCCACTAGTTCTATCATCAACTTCTAAAATACTCACATCTCAATCTTAAAAAAAATTTCTCATCCTTAATAAGCTAATGCTAGAATCTCGACACTCTAATAGCGAATCCTCAAAATAAATAGTATGGAAAACTGCGGGGTGTTACATTTGTATATGAGAATAATGTCATTTAAAATGTTATAGTGTCATTTACAATATTATAGTGTTATTTAAAATGTTATAGTGTCATTTAAAATGTTATAGTGTCATTCGTTTCAAAAAAAAATGTTGTAGTGTCATTTACAATCTTATAGTGTTATTTAAAATGTTATAGTGTCATTTAAAATTGTATAGTGTCATTTACAATCTTATAGTGTTCTTTAAAATGTTATAGCGTCAATTACAATCTTATTGTGTCATTTGCATATCCAAATAGTGTCAATTTCAACCTTATAGTGTCAATTATACCAAATATCATTTAAAATGTTATCATGTCAATTTCAATATTATAGTGTCATTTAAATATATATATATATATTAAAAGTGCCATTTAAATATAAATACAGTAGTATTTATTAACGCAAATGATGTCATTTATCGAGAAAAAAATGTTATCTACCAAGAAAGAAAAATGGTGTCATTTAGATATATTAAAAGTGTCTTTTACTAAGCTAAACAGTGTCATTTTTGTTTACTAAGAAGCATTCTTTTCACACTCATCTGAATCTTTGCTTCCATTGACACTCTCTTCTGCACTTGGAGTTCAAGATGCGCATGCATGAGCAAAAATAGTAAATGACACTTGAAATATTTGTAAATGACATTATTGAACTTAATAAATAACACTATTTATTCAACTTTTTATTCATTGAGACATTTTAACAAACACCTTGACCACAATCCACAGTGACATGCTTAAGCTATATATAGAACAGTGGAGCACCCTTAAATTTGAGCTAGTCATTTCAAGAGAAAATATAATAATAGTCACAAATTCTCTATTCACTAAGATCAACCTGCATAAGATAAAGAGAGTACTTTGTACTCCGCCGCCGCCGATTCCATCATCGAGTCGCCCGACACCTCGCTCACGTTATTGTTCCGCTGCAGAATCGAGCGGGAAAGCCACTGATTGTTGGAAGCCGGCGAGGATGAGCCGGAGTTGGTGTGTAGATTCAGGAAATTGGCGTGATTAGGCTGCCGAAGGATTGCGCTGTTGAGCCAGGTCGGCGGCCGCTGGTGGTGGTCGGTCGGCTTCCCGTCGGGGAGGATATTCCGGAGACCTGATGAATTATCCGGCAAGTGATCGTCGCCGAAATGCTGGAGAGCCATTTCTTGCGATAAATGGTTGGGAAACGCCATGGATATAGCTAGCTAGTTGTATTTAGGTTGAAAAGTGTCATTTCCTAAGACAAATAGTATTCATTGAATTTTTGACTGGGAAAGGGATTTGCGCGCATTCTGTGAGCGCAACTTTTAGGCGGCGCTCATTTAAGTTTTTGTGTAAGCATTACGTATGGAATTATCCTATCATGCATCCCAAAATCTGGGAAAACTTTAATTATGGGATCATGTTTCAAAAACAATGCTAACTAAATATTTTTCTCTTTAAAATAATAAATAATCAAACTTAAATATAAAGTCTAATTAATTTAAATAAAATCTGCAGCCCAAAAATTTAATCAATATGTAGAAGCCCAAACTTAAATTAAATCAACCAAAGACATATATAAAATTCGCAGCCCATGCTTTAAAATAAATAATAACGCAGCCCAACAGGATTATAAAAAAAATCGGCCCACAACTAAAAGCCCAAACCTATTTCCATTTTTTTAAAACAAACCCACCCCCTTGTTCTTCAACATTTCTCACGCATACACACACTCACAGGTACTGATTGAAGAAAAATAAGCAAACACACAAAAGCAAGAGAGATATTAATGGTGGTAAAACCTAACTAGAGCTATCATATATAACTTCGAAGTTGGGGCCTGCCAAGCTCTGCACTGCTTCGTTCTTACGCTGAAGCCCAACTTGAACATGAAATGGAAGATCTTCCCCTTGTAATTCCACTTGTTCCTCTACGATCTCCTTTGCGCACATCACAGCAGATTCGCCACAACTGTACATCCATATCTTTTGCAGCGTCGGTATGTCTCCAATTTGAGTCGGGATCTCCTTCAACTCTTCCATTAAATAAAGATGAAGCGTCTCAAGGCGTGGAAAGATGGAGTTCGATTCCGCAGTCCAATGCTCCAAACTGGGACACGAACCCAATCCCAAGTATTTGAGGGAAGGGAATTGGCCTTCAACCATTTCCCACTTGCCTGTTCCAAAGCATCCCTTCCACAACTTGAACTTCTCGAGAAGGGGCATTGAACCTATCTTTTCCAATATTTTATCCCATTCAAAGCCACGATTCATCTCAATAGTCAACTTCTTGAGGCTTTGGGGGAATGTGAGCGCATACGGAGCAGCTCTAAAATCACACCAGCACGATATGTAGAGGGATTCCAATTTACACAGACGATTGATATTGTTCAGACAATAATAATCATCTTGCTCGATTCCACCTCTCCCAAAATTCACTATCCTCAATTTTTTTATATTGGGAATTCTCTTAACCACCTCTTCACTGCACTTGAAATCTGCTATTCTCCCAAGCACCAGTAGATTTTCCATGACGACGACATCATGACTCGAAGGTTCTGGAAGATAAAAAATTCCTTCAGTCATTTCAATATGCCTAAGTTGTGGCATTATCCAAATCTCAGTCGGTGCAGTGAAATCCTTCCCAATACAAGAAACAATCAATATGTGCAGATTCCAGAAGCGAGTAAACGAGGTAAAGATTGAGGACATGCTACCAACTTCAACAGCAAGGTGGCGCAAGTTAACATACTGAGACGCAAGGGACTTGATCACGTGGCGTTCATCTATTACAGAATAAGGAAACTTGTATGCATGTAATGTTCTAAGCAACCCGGAATTCTTAATACGCGGGACTTTTCCATATTCACTGATAATGGAACGAGCACGTGGCATAGACTGCAAGTCGTCAAGGACTTTCTTCTTTGGCGTGTTCCTGGGTATAACAACGCGGCGTTGGCTACTTATGCCTCGAGGGCTAGATTTCCCTATCACATGATAGAACCCATCTTTCTTGCTCTGGTTCAAGCATAAATCCCTCAACAAATCATGAATTTTGACGAATTTTATGCTTCCTGTAGACCCCACTTCACCAATTTGAATGAGATTTCTATCAACTAAGTCCTTTAAGAACTCTATGGCAATAGTTTCCAAACTTTTGTCATTCATGGGTTTTAAAAATCCTTCAGAAACCCATAGCTTCACGAGTGTTGAGACTCTAACCAAATCATCCTCCTCAAACACTCCCATATACAAAAAACATGGCTTTAAATAAACTGGCAAATGATTATAGCTCATTTTCAACAGTTCCATGCAAAACTTATCATTATCCAAATTCACTTCTGAAGCTAAGTTCTGACTAATTGATTCCCAAATTCCTAGAGTGTGTTCCCTATTTTTCAAAATACCCCCAACTACAACAATTGATAAAGGAAGTCCTCTGCAATTCTCTACTATTTTCTTTCCAATTTTCTCTAACTCATGAGGGCAACTTCCAACCCCAAACACAGTTTTTGAGAACAGTTCACAGCTTCTAACCTCATCTAAAAATTCCATTTGAAGGCTATAGTTTTTGTTCAACTGGGAACTCAAGTGGGAAAGCCTAGTCGTCACTAATATCCGACTATAATTCTCATTTTCGGGAAAGAAACGTTGTATCCTATCCCATGCTTCGATACTCCACATATCATCCATCACAATTAGAAACCTTCTACCTGACAAATACTGGTGGAGCTCTAATCCTAGTCCATCTTCACTCTTTTCACTCAATTGTTCCTTGGTTTTTTTAGTGGCTTGAGAAACAAGTTCACATAGAATTTCCCTTGTGTTGTATTGTTGAGAAATAGTAGCCCAAGCACAAACATCAAAACGCTGCTCAATAATTTTCTTCGAATAAACAGTTTTGGCAAAAGTGGTCTTACCTATCCCGCCCATTCCTGTGATCGGGATGACTTGGCGTTCGCGTTGGTCCGAAACGAGCCTTTCCAAGATTCCATTCACGACACCCTCAGACCACACCCTCATAGTTTCTGTTTTTGTTCACCTGTGGTCCTCGGCGGGTTTTCTGTGGTTTTTGTCTTGCTTTTTACGTTTCTTTTTGGCACGGCCCCCTGTTAGCGGCTGTGCTATCAGGGGTTTTTTCTCTCTTTTTCTTTTTTAATAAAATTTCTATTTCAGCAGCACCCTCAGACCACACCACCATGCCACTGCTGTTCTTCTCAGTGGAAGAAGAAGCAGAGACGAAGCTACGCCGCGTATCATGGAGCACCACCTTCTCTGTATTCCTCTGCATCGCCAAACTCTTGATCTGATCCATTTCTTGTATCACATTTTGCACATCTTGAAACAAGTTCATCTCTTCCTCAGCTCGAAAGCAGCTGAGGAAGCGGCCGCGAATGGTTTCTCTGGATCTGCTCAGCTGAATCTTGGCCACGATATGAGATGCGATGGCGTCTTCAGCTGCATAAGCTACATCTGCAATACGCATCTCAAAGGGATCTGCTTTGTCGGAAACAGAGGAGTTATAAGCTTCGAGAAACTCCTGCAAGAACATGACATTTTCAGTGAGGGATTTAATTTGTTGTTTGTCGAGAGAAATCGGAGGGGAATGATGGCTCTCGAGGTCGTCTATGATATGCATTAGAGAAACCAAGGCTGCGTAGGCCGCCATGATCGATATCAGTTGAAGAGAAACAGAGTATAATTATGAGAGTTTTTTACAAGAATTTGATAGGATCTCAATTTAACTTCTTATTTATACTAACATAATGGCAAGCAACTCAATCTTAATTGGTCATTTTTTGGTGCCAAACTTGCTGGTTTTTGACTCGGTCCAAAACTGTGGGTAGTATTAAAAAGAATAAGTAGGCGATATCAACGACTAGAAAACTGTAGGGCCAACCGACAAATCTTATCATAGCAGTTGGCAATAATGTGAAAGTAGTTAGAATTATTCCATTGGAGCATGATTACATTGGAGCATGATAAATCCAATTTTGGACTGAGAAATGATTATTCAATTTAATCGATAATTATTATTTTTTCTGTTTTTTTAAATAATTTGTCAAACCTCTGAGTTGTGAGTTGTGTGATCTGTTAAATTCTAATTTATCAATGCAAAACCGAGTGATCCGATCACTATTTGTTTGAATATTTTTTTCATTTCTCTGACCAGGTTCACCAGCTTGATTAGTTCTAAAAAATTTAATAATGATTGTCTTAGCTGGTTCAATTTGTTTAAGGGATAATTACATTTTATGGTCCGACCTTATAGGTTTTGTATTTACAACAAGAGAAAGACTTACGTGAGCGCCGCCTAAATTGTGCGCGCACCATGTGCGCGCTTATATATTAAAAAAAAATAGAATTATCGCTGTTATGGTATAAGTAAAAGCGGAATAGCTGTAATACAGAGCAATCATCTAGCCTAGTTGGTTAGGCCTTCAAAGCCTCGAGTGAAGCATGAGGGTTCGAAACCCACGAATCCCACCCAACGCATTTACTATTTTTTTTCCTCAATACTTTTCTATTTTCTGTGCATTTATTTACAGTTCAATTTCGAGTTTTAGCACTTTTTTTTTATAATTCGAAATTACTAACAAAAATAGTGTCAATGTTATAGTATTGTCAATGTTTCATTCTTTTTCAAATCCACATTAAAGTGTTTCTAAAGTATTTTTTACTACAAAAAATAGTGTCAATGTTATAGTGTTTTTAAAGTGTTTTTTACTAACAAAAATAGTGTCAATGTTATTAATGTCATTTTTTCCTGACAAACAAATGACACAACAAGATTTCAAATGACACTACTTCAACATACAAATGATACTATAACACTTTAACATTTTAAATAACACTTTTGATTCAAATGACACCATAATATTTGAAATGACACTATAACATTTTAAATGACACTACTCCGACAAACAAAATGACACTACAAGATTTGATAGTGGCACTAATATTTTAAATGACATTAGAAGATTTCAAATGACACTATAAGATTTCAAATGATTCTACTCCGACAAACAAATGATATTACAAAATTTCAAATGACACTAAAAGATTTCAAATAAAACTATAAGATTTGAAATAACACTATAAGATTTCAAATGACACTACTCCGATATACTAATGACACTATAACA
Organism: Salvia miltiorrhiza; assembly: GCF_028751815.1. NCBI lineage: Eukaryota > Viridiplantae > Streptophyta > Magnoliopsida > Lamiales > Lamiaceae > Salvia > Salvia miltiorrhiza. The sequence continues at coordinate 3,398,607 of NC_080389.1, forward strand.
TTTTAATATTTCAAAATACACTATAACATTTCAAATGACACTACTCCGACAAACAAGTGACATTATAACATTTTCAAATCCCTAAATCCTAAACCCTAAACCCTAAACGTGAAACCTAAACCTAAAATCTAAACCCTAAACTTGAAACCTAAACCTGAAATTCAAATGACACTCGAGAAATTCAAATGACACTTTAACTATTAAACCTAAACCTTAAACCTGAAACCCTGAATCCTAAACCCTAAACCTGAAACCTAAACCCTAAACTTGAAACCTAAACCTGAAACCTAAACTCTAAACCTGAATCCACAAATGAATGTTATAGTGTCATTCGAAATGTTATAGTGTCATTTTTAAGATTTCATGTAGTGTCATTCGAAATCTTAAAGTGTCATTTTGAAATGTTATAGTGTCATTCGAAATGTTCAAAAGTGTCATTGCAAATCTTATAGTGTCATTCGAAATGTTAAAATGTCATTTGAAATGTTCAAAAGTGTCGTTTGTTGAAACTATTAAAGTGTCATTTTGAAATGTTATAGTGTCATTCGAAATGTTATAGTGTCATTTTTAAGATTTCATGTAGTGTCATTCGAAATCTTAAAGTGTCATTTTGAAATGCTATAGTGTCATTTTAAAATGTTATAGTGTCATTCGAAATGTTATAGTGTCATTTTTAAGATTTCATGTAGTGTCATTCGACATCTTAAAGTGTCATTTTGAAATGTTATAGTGTCATTCGAAATGTTATAGTGTCATTTCAAAATGTTATAGTGTCATTCGAAATATTCAAAAGTGTCATTGCAAATCTTGTAGTGTCATTCGAAATGTCAAAGTGTCATTCTAAATCAAAGTGTCTTTTGAAATGTTAAAGTGTGTTTTGAAAGCTTGTAGTGTCATTTTTATGTCGGAGTAGTGTCATTTGAAATATAGTAATGTCATTTAATATTTTATAGTTTCTTTTGAAATGTTAAAGTGTCATTTAAAATGTTATAGTGTCATTTCAAATATTGTAGTATCATTTCAATTGTTATAGTGTCATTTGAAATCTAGTAGTGTCGTTCAAATTATTAAAGTGTCATTTGAAATCTTGTAATGTCATTCAAAATGTTAAAGTGTCATTTGAAATATTGTAGTGCATTTTGAAATCTTGTAGTGTCATTCGAAATGTCATAGTGTCATTCTAAATCTTAAAGTGTCACTTTAAATGTTAAATGGCACTGTTGACTCAAGTGACATTATAACATTTCAAATGACACTACAAAATTTCAAATGACGCTATGTAATTTCAAATGACATTATAAGATTTCAAATATTATAATGTCATTTAAAATATTATAGTGTCATTTATATATCCTAATAGTGTCAAGTATACGGAATATCATTTCAAATGTTATAATGTCATTTGAATATAAGAAAAGTGTCATTGAGATGTTATAGTATATAAACAGAACAGTGACACTTATAATCTTATAATGTCATTTTTATAACAGAACATTGTCACTTAAAATATTTTCAATAATATAGTGTCTATTATAGACATGGTCATTTACATGTTAAAATAGTGTCCATCAAGAAATTATGAATACTTTCTTCATTCAAAATAAAACAGAACACATCATAATCCATAAATATATAGTGGCATTAACAAAAAATCAATAATGTCATTTACATATATCTAAAGTGTCATTTATCAACTGCCACTCCACAAACTAAGGACAGAGCGGCTACAGAGGGAAAAGAAGTGACATTAACAAAAATCAATAATGTCATTTACATATATCTAAAGTGCCATTTATCAACTGCCACTCCACAAACTAAGGACAGAGCGGCTACAGAGGGAAAAGAAGTGGCATTAACAAAAATCAATAATGTCATTTACATATATCTAAAGTGTCATTTATCAACTGCCACTCCACAAACTAAGGACAGAGCGGCTACAGAGGGAAAAGAAGGAGAAAGAAGAAAAGGGTAGGTTTTCAGGAATTTTTTTTATATGATGGACCCGGATCCGGGTCGGGTCGCACCAAGATCCGCGCGCATGTGGTGAGCGCTCAATTTGTGAGGCGCGCAGATAAGTTTTTGTGTTACAACAAACGGTTTATATGTGCTAGAACTCCTTTAACATTTATTAGAACTCCTCTTCAATTAAAACTCTAAATATTCGAACTTATCATGATGTTGAATTTCTAATCAACAATTAAACGAGACTTATGTATGCTAGAACTCCTCATCAATTAACCGTTAAATTCAATCTCTTGATTTTAATAATTACTAGTAAGGAGCCCGTCGAAATTCGACGGGTATATTTTATTATAATATAATATAATTATTTAATATAATTTTTTGTTCATAAATTTCATTTCAATAAAATAGAGTACTGAATAAAATAATTTTAAAATAAAAAATAAATTTTCTGGATTAGATGCACTAATATTCATTATGTCAGAGTATATGTTTTCCACTATAATTACAATAGGATTTGTTGCATCTCGTATAAGAATATCTTCTGACAATGTCACATTAAGTTCTTCATCACTAATACTTTAATTAACAAACAGTACTGTCACCTACTTTAAGTATCCATTCTACGAATTCTTTGGTTTCTTCTGCATTCAAACCAAAAACATTTGTCTGATTAATTATGAAAAAAATTATGTATAATATCAAAGCAGTATTTGTGCGTCATAGACGGCTCATCTCAAATAATAAGCTTTGTCTTTTCGAGAAACCCAGTTAAATCGCTATCTGAGCTAATGTTGTTGCATGTGATGTTTTCGTGGCAATCTAGTGATACCCAGAATATATATGGAGTGTACTTCGTCATAGCCTTTTTTGATTATAATTGTAGATAATCACTATCTTAATCAACTTCTGAAAGTTTTCAAAAAAATAATAATTCAACTTCAGAAAGATCTTCATTGTAGAAATTTTAGTTACACCCGAAATAAAATTTAAATTGTGAGCAAAATTTTATAAAGTTAGCTTAGCTGAATATTAGTATATGAATATCATCTGAGGGCATTTCATAGTTGGTATTTCTAATTAAATCCTTGCATTCGACTGCGAAGACTACTTTCTGTAGGTGCAGTTGTGCTATTATCTGATGAGAATATTAGTAAATGAATATTGTAATTGATTAATGAAATATAAACTTCTAAATGTTGATAATAACACTTGACTTGCTTTCCATAAATATTTAAATATTCTTTTATTTAGGTTCTCATAAATTGCAAAATTTAATAAAAAATAAATATGAAGAATGAGAATTTAAGATAAATAAAAATGAGTAAATCCCATATAAACTTGTGAATTGTTGTAGATTTATGGGATCTTCAATATATTTTGGTATATATAATTAATATACAGATATTCAAAGAATATATACTACGTACCTCAATAGTTTATCAAAACTATTATCCCTTCAATCCTTGAGGTGGAAAAATAATATGGCAATGTTATAATGGATATATATTCATGAAATAAATATATAAATTTACGCATTCTCTTATTTTAAAATTTGACCCATTGTATTTTTTAATAATTAATTTGGTAGCAATGGTTATGGGAAGAATTGATTTGGTTAATTTGGTAGTAATGTTACAAAACTTCACTATTACGTATTCTATTATTTTAATTTTAGTTTTCTTTTTTTTATAAACTTCAACATTTAATAGATTTGCATTAAATAATTTATCATTATTACCATGATTATTAGCCAATAGTTGCAACTATAAAATCACGAAATAGTTTGAGATTGTAATTTTAACGTGACTTTTGAAGTGTGGCGAATTAAATCACTATCTTTCAATTTTTGCAATTTCATCTCTCATTTTTTTTTTTTTTTTTTCTGATTACTGAGTTGGAGTTTATGTAGATTAGATCGCCACATAATATTCATGTTACGATGTTGCTTGTAATAAAATTGCTAAATATTAAAAATTATGGTGGCACGGTCCCCTTATAATTTGAGAGTTTTTTTAATTAAAATGGTACGAAACAACGTCATTTAGGCCTCACAAAAACGACAGTATTTTAAACTTTGAGCTCAAGAACATTCACATGAGATCCTATATATATAAAATATTTGGAGATAATGTGTCATTATTGTAACAATTGTTTTAGACTTATTTATATACTTTTAAAAGTGGAATGTGATTATATAAACGATGCTTTCTTATATATGATAATTTAGATATAGATTTTGTAAAAATCAGAAATAAATTCAAACAATATTATAAATATATATCTATGTCAAGATCAAATCGTAGATAATTTTAAATAATATTGGTTATAGCCTTATAGGTATCACGATTGCCTAATTGATCGCTTATTCATATCATAAATATTTATCTATTTTCATAAATAGTGATAACAATAATATATCATATCATTATTTATATAAATATTTATATAGATTTTATAATTAGTAGAGTTTGATTTGAGGTGGAGTTGTTGATTAGAGATTTAGAAGAAAAATAAGAATAAATGAGAATTTAGGAAAATTAGAATAGAGTGATTATATGCTGCCACGTATGATAGGATTTATTTTGCTTTTATATATATATATATATATATATATATATATATAGGGAGAGGTTCAAGAAAGAACCATAAATAAAAGAAGATCGGAGAACCATTTTCAACCATTCGATCATCAAGATCTACGGTGGATGCATCATCTTGTTGGATGAATGCACATCCTGGGTTCGAATCCTGAAGGGAGCAGTTTTTTTATTTTTTTTAGTGCATTAATTTTAACAGTGAATGCATTAATTTTTACAATGGATGCATTAGATTTGATGGTTCTCCCGTTCTCACAAATAATGTAGTTCTCTCTAGAACCACACCCTATATATATATATATATATATATATATATATATATATATATATAGATTAAATAATAATAATAATAAAATAATTATAACAAAATAAACCATATCCTACGTACGTGGCATCCTATAATCAGTCAATTCTAATTTTTCTTAATTCTCATTCATTCTTATTTTTTTTCTATTTTTTTTATCAATTTTCATATCTATAGATTATTATGTATATAAAAATCATTATATTTCAATTTTCCTCAATTGTCATTTATTCTTATTTATTTATAAATCTGTAATCAATCTCTACATCTAAAAATTATTATATACACTTATTGATAAAAATCCTACACCATTAAATAGTCATACTGTCACAGCCCGGCCTAAGCTAGTGTATAGTTAAGCCGGGGAAAGGTGTGACTGGGAAAGGGAGTAAGAAAATGCAAAAGAAAAGAGATTTCAAAAATAATAATGAACCCGCTTTAACGATGAATTACTTTAATATTGGATAATCATAAGCAATCACTTTTAAAACTCATGAGTAAACAACTTGCAATACACAACGACAAGTTGTCTAACTTTCAAGTGACATAATTCTCAAAGCTATTGATTTAAAATATATACAACACATCGATAAGGTAGAATAGACTAAGTGTTGCAGCGGAATAATTCATGTGGATTACATGTATGAGGACATGGAATCCTGAGCCTGGTTTAATACATATACATCAAAGAATTTGCTCTGCTCGCTTCCATCTGCACCACAGCTTAACCTGCATATTTAGAAACATACGCAGGGCTGAGTACCAAAAAGCACTCAGTGGTCATGCCGAAATAACTTTAAAGCTTGCTCTTAGAGCTATATATTGAACTTGCCATCTCAAACATCACACAGGAGTTTTATTTAAATAACCTGTGTATGCAAAACTGTAAAACTTCTCTATAATCATCATAACATGTACCATATCTACGCATCATATAACTCTGAGTGTTGAGAAGTAGGCCTCCTTCTCAAACACGATGACAAGCTAACACAAAGGTTAACTGTCAACTCTGTGTACACAAATCCTGACTCGCTCAGGACCCGAATTCGTTCTTCTATGTAGATGGTATCATACAAATCTCAAATATTGGCAAGTCAATAATTAGAAAATAAATGCATACACTCAAACTTTATATAATAAAGTATGCATCTTTACTTCTTGAGTTAGTAAGCCCACCTGATACGCTTAATGAAATAAAAGTCTTTGCTTGTTCATTCTACACTGCCACTCGAACCTTCATTATAATGAGGTTCCCAGGTAAGATTGGATAATAAGTAAGTAAATAAAAAGTAAATCTTGAATGAAACTCTATCACTTGAAAGTTGCATCCTCTAATCTGAGTATTCTACTTATATGGACTTAACTAACTAAAAACAAACAATAACATCATATCTCTTGGGATATCTCAAGTTGAAAAAGTAAGAGTAAACTAACCCATTCTATATAGATTAGCTTACAATTAATATCTAAAACATCAATTCAATAATTGACCAATGACTTAAGCATAGTTCTACTCAACTATCCCATGTAAGCAACTTCAAATATGTAATCATATATGAATCTCAACTTTGAAATATCATATAAAATCAACCTCTTTAAAGAAAAAATACAAGCTTTACATTTTTAGAAATCTCTCAAAGTCTATTTTTATTAGAAAGTTACAAAAATACAATACATCAAGTGTATGAAAAATTATATCACAAAAGGCAGAATCTGCCACTGAACTTCGCTGCTTCGCGCAGTACTTTTAAGAAAATTGTTTGACCTATCTAGAGGTCTCGGATTCAGCTGAAATTTTGCAGAGATATAATACTCATAATGAAGTTATCACTGTAAAAATTTCAAGTCATTTGGACCAAAGGAACACTCCCGAAAACCCCTCACAAGACACTGGTTCGTCCAGCAAAACCTGACAGCAACACATTTTCTGTTGCAACTTAATATATAACTCATATCTCTGCCAAATAAGGTTGTAGGAACTCAATTACATCATCTTAATATATACTAGAATGGTTTAACACACCAACATATAATAACATGCTTGACGTCCCCCAATTTCTATCATATAATCTCACTTCACAATCCCCAAGTACAATCACACAAGCATCAAGCAAGTAGCTATCCTATAACAAAAATTCCCAAATCAATTGAAACTAAACTATTAGAAAATCATGATTTCTTGCAAATAGAAACTCAAATAAATCTCAATGATTCCCTCACAAACATATAAATATATATATGCAGCCAATTGATGGAAATAAAGAAGATGAAATTCTAGGGTTCTTGAGGGAGTCAAAACTCGAATCTTTGGGGTAGGGTTCTGATTTCTTTCATCATACTACTTAATTCTAAACAATTACTAACTTGAAACATGTAGTAATCAACATGATACAAGAGGCAAAATCGTTTTCTTCCACAACAGCCTATTTCTCGAAATAGCAAGAAGAAGAGATGGGAGAATTTTCTTCGATTCTACTATCAATAAGACTTAATCCAAGATTTCTCACCTTAATATACGTTTCTGGATGAATATAGGTGTGATTTTTGGAGTGATTCTTGGAGCTTGGCTAGAAAGAGAAAAACTCAAAATGAAGAACAGAGGAAGGGACCGAGACTTGCAGGGGAAGAAGAAAATATTTGGCTTTTCTCATAAGTCTTGTTTGGCGGCTGCCCTAACAAGAATTAAAATAATTTGGACAATATAATTCCTTAAAGCCTACGAAAGGCTTGATCATGATCCAAGTATGAAAAACACGTATGTATAGAGTTATTACATCACTCAATTAACATTAATGTAATATTCTTAACATTTTTAACTATATGTATATAATTTAAAAATACAAACAACTTACACAAAAATTAAATAACATCCGTCACTTCAATTAGTCGAGCAATAAGTCGACTAATAATATTTCGTATTTATCACCATTCTCAACTCTAAAAATAATAAAATAATCCCTTCACTAGGAATTGTAAACTTGCTTCCAAGAATAAAATTAATAAAGGATGCAAGAACACTTAATTATTCAAATTATGCAATCACTGAATTAAAAGCTCATGGTATTATAATAATATATCATCTCATCTCAGTGATTCTACTTCTTTATTCTTTTAAATAATAGAAAATAGAAAATAATATTAATAATATAAACTGTAGTGAAAATGCCGGGTGTTACACATACAAACTTATAGATAAATTTTACTGCATGTTCGAATCTTTATGTTTGTTAAACATAAAATTAATATATGAAATTCAAATCTAAAACATCACTATAAATTAGTATATACGAATTCTATACATATTTTATAATTTTAATTTTCAGATTTCTATTTTTATAAACTTCAAATGAATAAACGTAGGATAGCAAAATTTAATAGATCTAAAAATTAGTATTAAATAATTATACGAACTTATAGATAAATCAAATACTATTAAATAATCATATAAACCTATAAATAAATCTTACATGATGAGTTCAAAAAATGTTAACCTAAGATCTACGTTGTATGCATGGTTCGTTTAATCACCTGTTTTCAAGTACCAAAGCAAAGAGAACGAAAGTAGTTTTCTCTATATTTCACGTCATATCATCAAACACAATGCAAAGCTCTATTTATAAGGTTACAACAAGGGTATTTAAGTCTTTTCCTACATATTTCTTTTCTCCATTCTTCATTTTCCTCCAGGTCTCGCTTCTTCACAACCATTACTAGGAATAGGGATGTCAATCGGGCCAGCCCACCGAGTTTTCGGGCTAGCCCTATCGGGTTCCGGGTTAGTCGGGTGCGGGCTAATCGGGTTGGAGATTTTTTCGAGTTGTAAATCTTCAACCCTAACCCTAAACTTTCGGGTTTCGGGCTAGCCCATCGGGCTAATCAGGTTAAAGGCGTAAAAATAAAATTATCATTTGTATTTTATTATTCCTAATGATCTAATGTATAATGTATAAAATATATACATAGATATTAAAGATATAAAATTATATAGCAAAACATGAAATGCAAAAATATAATATATTCAAGATTACATAAACAAAATTATATTAAAATGAGATAGTAAAATTTAAAATGTATCAATGCACTAGAATCAATCTGGATTATTATTGAATAATTGGTGGATTTGCCATACACGTCTCATTGACCAGAAAAAAAAAAATTTGGTATCACTTTAAAATGAGATACTAATAATTAATTTCTAACTAATGAGATACTAATAATCAATTTCTACAAAAAATCCGTAATTAATTTCACTTTTCTTAATGAGATTGCACACACACACATATATATTCTAACTAATTAATTTCACTTTTTTTAATAAGGCTACATATATATATTTAAGCAAATATCATAGATCTAAACATAGCAGAAGTTGTAACTGGATGCATCAGTCACAATTCTGTCAGCCCACCGGGCCAGCCCATCGGGTTTTCGGGCTAGCCCTATCGGGTTCCGGGTTAGTCGGGTGCGGGCTAATCGGGCTAGAGGTTTTTTCGGGTTGCGATTTTTCAACCCTAACCCTCTAATTTTGTCGGGTTATTCGGGTCGGCCCACGGGTTTCGGGCTGCATTGACATCCCTAACTAGGAATACTCTATATCCCTTTCTCTCTTTTTTTTCAATTTCGTTTTGCTTTGATTTGGTAAATTTCTGTTGACTGTAATTTCTCGAGCAAACGTCGAAGCAATGTCTTCTCATGGGGTGCCTGAATCCATTATGACTATGAGTGATTTAGAGAAAATAGAGAGAAAAATAAAAGGGCCTATTGCATTTGCGGGTCTCAGATTTCATTTACTCCTTTCGTCCACTAATTCAATGCCTACTTGCATTTTTGGTCCGTATCTCTGATTGTTTCTTTGTTAGGATAATGTTTGACATTCAATAGCAAGACAACAGCTTGGACGCGGATGGATAAAAGTTCTTGTTTAACAGAACGAGTGATGACGCGATGGTCGCCATGCTTTAGAATTCAAAGAAAATCAATAATAATTTCTTAATTACAGTTCTCACAATAAGATATTTTTATATTATTGCTTGGGTTAATATCACATTCTATCTCAACATTTCGTTTATGTCTATTCCAACTTTTAAAATTTATCTATTTTATTCTCAAATTAATATAGAGGATTTATTAAATTCAAAATTTATCAAAGGCTCTTGAAGCTCATGTTCTGGATTTGTCTGATCACATTTTCAATTTTAGCTTTAGGACATTCGGTAACAAAATAACTGAATAATAATTTTTTCGGAACGGAGAAACATACGTTTCGAAATAATAATTGTAAATAGGATAACCGTCTTCAAATGACATCAATAATTTTTTAGTTCAAAATTTCTCTATATTTTTATGAGGATTGAATTGATACTGACGATGATGAAATTAGCTAGGGATTCCCTTATTATATTTGACATCTAATTTGAATGGTTAGTTTTATGCATCTTGATTTTTTTTCAAGTGAAGCATGTTTTTATGTTAAATGAAATCAAACCTCTTTACAATTTTTCACAATCACAAGGGATGAGGAGTAAAATAGCAGCCTTGCCTTAGTGGGCTAAAGCCCAATAAAAACCATAAAAGAAAAGGCCCAAGTCTAATTAAGAATGAGAAATGTGAGCCCAACCCTATCATTTCTCTCTCAATCTCTCTCTCTCTCCTCTTAATTTTGGAGACACAGCCTCCTTCTCGGGTGACACTAATTAGTCGCTGCACAATTATAGTAATGTGAAGTATTCTTGTAGTGTTGGGAGATGATAAGAGGTGAGAGGGAAGAGGATTAAAGAAAAATAAGCAAACAAACAAATACAAGAGAGATAATAGTGGTAGAACCTAGCTAGCTAATACACATATACTTCGAAGTTGGGGCCTGCCAAGCTCTGCACTGCTTCGTTCTCACGCGGAAGCCAAACTTTAACACGAAATGGAAGATCTTCCCCTTGTAATTCCACTTGTTCCTCTACGATCTCCTTTGCGCACATCACAGCAGATTCGCCACAATTCTCCAACCATATCTTTTGCAGCGTCAGTATGTCTCCAATTTGAGTCGGGATCTCCTTCAACTGTCGCATATCATCAAGATGAAGCTTCTCAAGGCGTGGAAAGATGGAGTTCGATTCCGCAGTCCAATGCTGCAAACTGGGACACGAATGCAATTCCAAGTATTTGAGGGAAGGGAATTGGCCTTCAACCATTTCCCACTTGCCTGTTCCAAAGCACCCGTACCACAACTTGAACTTCTCGAGAAAGGGCAATGCACCTATCTTTTCCAACAGTTTTTCCCATTGAAAGTAATCATTCATGTCAAGAGTCAACTTCTTGAGGCTTTGGGGGAATGTGAGCGCATACAGAGAAGCTACAAAATCATCCCAACAATCTACGCGGAGGGATTCCAATTTACACAGACATTTGATATTGTTCAGACAATAATAATCATCTTGCTCGATTCCCCGTCTACAAAAATAATTTATCCCGAATTTTTTGATATTGGGAATTCTCTTAACCACCTCTTCACTGCACTTGAAATTTGCTATTCCCACAAGCACCAGTAGATTCTCCATGACTACGACATCATCACTCGAAGGTTCTGGAAGATAAAATCTTCCTCCAGTGATCATTTCAATATGCCTAAGTTGTGGCATTCTCCAAATATCAGCCGGTGCAGTGAACATCTCAAAACAAGAAACAATCAATATGTGCAGATTCCAGAGGCGAGTAAACGAGGTAAAGATCGAGGACATGCTACCAACTCTAACAGCAAGGTGGCGCAAGTTAACATACTGAGACGCAAGGGACTTGATCAAGCTTTCATCTCCAAAATAATGAAACTTGTATGCATGTAATGTTCTAAGCAACCTAGAATACTTAATACACGGGATCCTCCCATATTCACTGATAATGGAACGAGCACGTGGCATAGACTGCAAGTCGTCAAGGACTTCCATCATTGGCGCGTTCCTGGATATAACAACGCGGCGTAGGCTACTTATGCCTCGAGGAGCATGTTGCCCTATGACATGATAGAACCCATCTTTCTTGCTCTGGTTCAAGCATAAATCCCTCAACAAATCATGAATTTTGACAAATTTTATGTTTCCTGTAGACCCCACTTTATCAACTAGAATGAGATTTCTATCAATCAAGTCCTTTAAGAACTCTATGGCAATAGTTTCCAAACTTTTCCCATTCATGGGTTTTAAAAATCCTTCAGAAACCCATAGCTTCACGAGTGTAGAGACTCTAACCGAATCATCTTCCTCAAACACTCCCATATACAAAAAACATGGCTTTAAATAAACTGGCAAATGATTATAGCTCATTTTCAACAGTTTCATGCAATTCTTATCATTCTCCAAATTCACTTCTGAAGCTAAGTTCTTTCTAATTGATTTCCAAACTCCTAGAGTGTTCCCTATTTCTCAAAATACCCCCAACTACAACAATTGATAAAGGAAGTCCTCTGCAATTCTCTACTATTTTCTTTCCAATTTTCTCTAACTCATGAGGGCAACTTCCAACCCCAAACACAATTTTTGAGAAGAGTTCCCAGCTTCTAACCTCATCTAAAAATTCCATTTGAAGGCTATAGTTGTTGTTCAACTGGGAACTCAAGTGGGAAAGCCTAGTCGTCACTAATATCCGACTATAATTCTCATTTTCGGGAAAGAAACGTTGTATCCTATCCCATGCTTCGATACTCCACATATCATCCATCACAATTAGAAACCTTCTACCTGACAAATACTGGTAGAGCTCTAATCCTAGTTCATCTTCACTCTTTTCACTCAGTTGTTCCTTGCTTTTTGTAGTGGCTTCAGAAACAAGTTCACAAAGAATTTCCCTTGTGTTGTATTTTTGAGAAATAGTAGCCCAAGCACAAACATCAAAACGCTGCTCAATAATTTTCTTCGAATAAACAGTTTTGGCAAGAGTGGTCTTACCTATCCCGCCCATTCCTGTGATCGGGATGCATTGGCGCTCGCGTTGGTCCGAAACGAGCCTTTCCAAGATTCCATTCACGACACTCTCAGACCACACCACCATGCCACTACTGTTCTTCCCAGTGGAAGAAGAAGCAGAGACGAAGCTATGCTGCGTATCATGGAGCACCACCTTCTCTGTATTCCTCTGCATCGCCAAACTCTTGATCTGATCCATTTCTTGTATCATATTTTGCACATCTTGAAACAAGTTCATCTCTTCATCATCATCATGATTTGATGAGACAGTGTTCGGATCCTTTGGAGCTTGAAAGCAGCTGAGGAAGCGGCTGCGAATGGTTTCTCTGGATCTGCTCAGCTGAATCTTGGCCACGATATGAGATTCGATGGCGTCTTCAGCTGCATAAGCTGCATCTGCAATACGCATCTCCAAGGGATCTGCTTCGTCGGAAACAGGGGAGTTATTAGCTTCGAGAAACTCCTGCAAGAACGTGATAATTTCAGTGAGGGATTGAACTTGTTGTTTGTTGAGAGAAATCGGAGGAGAATGGTGGCGCTCGAGGTCGTCTATGATATGCATTAGAGAAACCAAGGCTGCGTAGGCCGCCATGATCGATATCAGTTGAAGGGAAACAGAGTATAATTATGAGAATTTTGGACAAGAATTTGATAGAATCTTAATTTAGCTTCTTATTTATACTAACATAATGGCTAGCAACTCAGTCTTAATTGGTCATATTTTAGGTGACATATCTTATCATAGCAGTTGGCAATAATGTGAAAGCGAATGGTTGTGATAATAATTGAGGAGATATATATAACCATTGACTTATTTCAATGTGAAAGCGGACAGATTCTCCTTATTTCAATGGCATGCTCCAATGGATTGCCTCAGCAATGCGATGCTCCAATTTAACCCTTATTGCGAAAATAGTGAGAATTATTTCATTGAATCTATAAACCAATTCTACTGAAATTATAAATTAATTCTACCGAAATCTATAAATTATTCACGATACTTGTTTAGTGTAGAATTCAACGCAATTACTTTGTAGGATGATTAATCCAATTTTGGAGTGAGAAATAATTATCCAAATTAATCGATAAGTATTATTTTTTAAGTTTTTTTAAAAAAATATAATGACTGAATATTCGATCGTTAACAAAGGATAATTTTATTTTAATTTCTTTATATTTAACAATCGAAATATCAATCGTTAAATATTATTTTTATTTATTTTATTGACTAATTCACAACTGAATAATTTCATCGGCTAACATAATTGATATAATATTTTATTTTATGAAAATAATAATGACAGATTATTTGATTGTTAAAATAGTATTTACTTATTTTATTATTTTTAACAAAAATTAACTGCTAATAATGGTCTTTTTTATTTATATTTTTTTGTTTCAATAGACGGTCTTTTTTATTTATATTTTTTTGTTTCAATAGACGATCGAATATTAGTTGATTACTACAACCTATGTCTCAGCTTTTAGTATCCATTTGAGAGTGCCACGAGTTTTAATAAAGTGGTTGTGTGTGTTGTAAGTGAAATAAGGGTCTCACCTTTCATGTGAGTGTTAAAATAATTAAAGTTGAGCAAGGGTCCGACCTACTTTTACTAAAAATATAAATGGATACCAAAATGTGGGACAACCAAAAAAAGAAAGATGAATACTAAAAGTTGGGACAGAGAAGGTATTTTTTAAAGAAATACTAGCATTTGCCCTCCTGCAATGCACGAGAAACATTTTTATATTTCTATATTTATATAAAATTGATACTAACTCAATTATAATATTTATAAATATAATAAAAAATTAATTTTAACTAAATATATTTAAGATGAATATTATTATAACTACAAATAAAAAGAAAATAAGTATATAGTTTACAAATAAGCCCAATAAAACTAAAAGAAAAGTCCCAAGTCTAATAATGAAAAAGAGGGCCCAACCCTCTCACTTGAATTTCTCTCTCTCTTCTCCGGCAATACATTATGCATACAATAAGTACATGCTGATTAATCCACCACATTCAGCTGTAGGGATGACAATTTACCCGCGGGTAATGGATACCCGCGAAAATCCGAACCTATTAGGGTGGGTTTGAGAGGCATTTTATATCTACGGATAGTTTCGTGGTTGCGATTCACTATCCATTTAGTTCGTGGGTATGGATTTGGATACTTACTATCCATACCCGCGAAACCCGTTTACCCGCGAAAAATATTCGCGAAAATACCCACAAAAAATCCTAAAATATGGGCTTTGAATATACATTTGAGATATGTGTGAACATATCATATCTTAAAAAAACACCCAAACAGAATCTAAAGCCTAAGGCCCAACTAATTCAACCGTTTCCTCCCAAAGCTCCAACCTAAACCTAAACTCAAACCCAAACCCAAACCCATAAATTTATAAATTTATAATTAAATTTTATTTCGTGGGTATTCAATGGATAGTGGGTGGCGGGTATCCGACGGATGGTGGGTGACGGATACCTGACACGTAGCGAGTTTCCGCGGGTGACGGGTTTGGATACCATTTGATATCCATGGATAGTTTCGTGGTTAAAAATCACTATCCATTTAGTTCGTGGGTATGGGTATGAATAGTCACTATCCGTACCCGTCGTACCCGATTGCCATCCCTATTCAGCTGTCGGAAATATATACATGAACAGAGCATCAATTACAACAACATGAAAAAGAAGTAGAAGAGTCATGAATTTGCTCAAACAAACATCACCAAATGATGCTCCTTGAATGAAAATTAAATTGAAGGTTGTCCACGAAAATACTCATACCATCAACTATTTGCCTTCTTTTATTTGAGCAATTCAAAACTTCGCGGCTGAAAAAAAATATAAGAAACTATAGGAGTCATCTAACTAAACCATTAAAATACCAACTAGGAAATTAAATTTTCAAACGAGAGGAAGATGCTTAGGCCAAGGTGTGTGCATTTTCACCAATTGTTTTGGAAAAAACTAAATTTGAAACTGATGACTTCATGACTCCATCCATATATTTAGGCTTAACACAAAATCTTGGGTACACTTGGGTGTACCGTACAATCAAATTGATCCGAACCCAGAATAGTATTATTTATATAGATATTTCTCAAGTTCACATAGATATTTAAGATTGTTGAAGCGATAGCGCGCATGCATCCACATCAAACTTCTCCTTGGAGTAACAAATTCCCAACTTTTTAATGTTTGAAATCATTTCCACCATTCTTTTATTGCAAAAGAAGTCTGTTGCCAGCGAAAGTTCCCGCACGTTCTCAAGGGGGTTGTATTCTCTTTCAGGGTCTGGGTACAGTGGATCTTAAGTGATATTGAATACTTTCTACCAAAAATTCACTCATAGTATAGAACTAACCAATTACTATATAGCAAAAGCTATTCATCATCGGTCAAAACATACAGCCAATTATTCAATTAAATTGAATTGTTTTATCAATCATCTATTATCATTCAAATCAAACACCTCTTTACAATTTTTCACAATCACAATGGATAGGAGTAAAATAGCAGCCTTGCCTTAGTGGGCTAAAGCCCAATAAAAACCATAAAAGAAAAGGCCCAAGTCTAATTAAGAATGAAAACTGAGCCCAACCCTATCATTTCTCTCTCAATCTCTCTCTCTCTCTCTTCTTAATTTTGGAGACACAACCTCCTTTTCGGGCGACACTAGTTAGTCGTTGCACATTATAGTAATATGAAGTATTCTTGTAGTGTTTGTTAGCTTTGTTTATTATATATTTTGCTTCTCTGCCTAAGATTACCTTCCCACACTCTCTTAAGAAGTTGATATTCGAGATGAACGACGAGTTGGCGTTGGATGACATGTTGGGAAAGATAAATACATTGCCCCTTGTTGAGAACCATCTCTCTCTCTCTTTGTTGGGAGATGATAAGAGGTAAGAGGGAAGAGGATTGAAGACAAATAAGCAAACACACGAAAACAAGAGAGATAATGGTGGTAAAATCTAGCTAGCTAATACGGTAATACATACACTTCGAAGTTGGGACCTGCCAAGCTCTGCACTAGTGCTTCGTTCTTACGCTGAACCCAAACTTGAACATGAAATGGAAGATCTTCCCCTTGTAATTCCACTTGATCCTCTACAATCGCCTTTGCGCACATCACAGCAGATTCGCCACAATCTTTCATACTTATCTTTTGCAGCGTCGGTATGTCTCCAATTTGAGTCGGGATCTCCTTCAACTGTCGCATATTAGAAAGATGAAGCTTCTCAAGGCGTGGAAAGATGGAGCTCGATTCCACAGTCCAATGCTCCAAACTAGGACAAAAATGCAATCCCAAGTATTTGAGGGAAGGGAACTGGCCTTCAACCATTTCCCACTTGCCTGTTCCAAAGCAACCCGCGCACAACTCAAACTTCTCGAGAAAGGGCAATGCACCTATCTTTTCCAACATTTTTTCCCATTCAAAGCCACGATTCATCTCAAGAGTCAACTTCTTGAGGCTTTGGGGGAATGTAAGCGCATACGGAGCAGCTCTAAAATCATTCGCACAATTTACTTGGAGGGATTCCAATTTACACAGACGTTTGATATTGTTCAGACAATAATAATCATCTTGCTCGATTCCCCCTCTCCCAAAATACACTATCCCCAATTTTTTGATATTGGGAATTCTCTTAACCACCTCTTCACTGCACTTGAAATTTGCTATTCCCTTAAGCACCAGTAGATTCTCCATGACGACGACATCATCACTCGTAGGTTCTGGAAGATAAAATCTTCCTCCAGTCATTTCAATATGCCTAAGTTGTGGCATTCTCCAAATCTCAGCAGGTGCAGTGAACTCCTCCCAACAAAAAACAATCAATATGTGCAGATTCCAGAAGCGAATAAACGAGGTAAAGATCGAGGATATGCTATTAACTTTAACAGCAAGGTGGCGCAAGTTAACATACTGAGACGCAAGGGACTTAATCAAGATTTCATATCCATCATAACGAAACTTTCTGTATGCATAAAATGTTCTAAGCAACCCCGAATTCCTAATATGGGGGACATTCCCATATTCACTGATAATGGAACGAGCACGTGGCATAGACTGCAAGTCGTCAAGGACTTTCTTCTTTGGCGTGTTCCTGGGTATAACAACGCAGCGTTGGCTACTTATGCCTCGAGGACTAGATTGCCCTATCACATGATAGAACCCATCTTTCTTGCTCTGGTTCAAGCATAAATCCCTCAACAAATCATGAATTTTGACAAATTTTATGTTTCCTGTAGACCCCACTTCACCAACTAGAATGAGATTTCTATCAACCAAGTCATGCAAGAACTCTATGGCAATAGTTTCCAAACTTTTGCCATTCATGGGTTTTAAAAATCCTTCTGAAACCCATAACTTCACGAGTGTTGATACTCTAACCGAATCATCCTCCTCAAACATTCCCATACACAAAAAACATGGCTTTAAATAAAGTGGCAAATGATTGTAGCTCACTTTCAACAGTTTCAAGCAATGCTTATCATTCTCCAAATTCACTTCTGAAGCTAAGTTCTTCCTAATTGATTCCCAAACTCCTAGAGTGTGTTCCCTATTTTTCAAAATACCCGCCACTACAACAATTGATAAAGGAAGTCCTCTGCAATTCTCGACTATTTTCTTTCCAATTTTCTCTAACTCATGAGGGCAACTTCCAACCCCAAACACAGTTTTTGAGAACAGTTCCCAGCTTCTAACCTCATCTAAAAATTCCATTTGAAGGCTATAATTGTTGTTCAATTGGGAACTCAAGTGGGAAAGCCTAGTCGTCACTAATATCCGACTACAGTTCTCATTTTCGGGAAAGAAACGATGTATCCTATCCCATGCATCGATACTCCACATATCATCCATCACAATTAGAAACCTTCTACCTATCAAATGCTGGTAGAGCTCTAATCCTAGTCCATCTTCACTCTTTTCACTCAGTTGTTCCTTGGTTTTTTTAGTGGCTTGAGAAACAAGTTCACAAAGAATTTCCCTTGTGTTGTATTGTTGAGAAATAGTAGCCCAAGCACAAACATCAAAACGCTGCTCAATAATTTTCTTCGAATAAACAGTTTTGGCAAGAGTGGTCTTACCTATCCCGCCCATTCCTGTGATCGGGATGCATTGGCGCTCGCGTTGGTCCGAAACGAGCCTTTCCAAGATTCCATTCACGACACCCTCAGACCACACCACCATGCCACTACTGTTGTTCCCAGTGGAAGAAGAAGCAGAGACGAAGCTACGCCGCGTATCATGGAGCACCACCTTCTCTGTATTCCTCTGCATCGCCAAACTCTTGATCTGATCCATTTCTTCTATCATATTTTGCACATCTTGAAACAAGTTCATCTCTTCATCATCATCATGATTTGATGAGACAGTTTTCGGATCCTTTGGAGCTCGAAAGCAGCAGAGGAAGCGGCTGCGAATGGTTTCTCTGGATCTGCTCAGCTGAATCTTGGCCACGATATGAGATTCGATGGCGTCTTCAGCTGCATAAGCTGCATCTGCAATACGCATCTCCAAGGGATCTGCTTCGTCGGAAACAGGAGAGTTATAAGATTCTCTGGATCTGCTCAGCTGAATCTTGGCCACGATATGAGATTCGATGGCGTCTTCAGCTGCATAAGCTGCATCTGCAATACGCATCTGCAAGGGATCTGCTTCGTCGGAAACAGGGGAGTTATTAGCTTCGAGAAACTCCTGCAAGAACGTGATAATTTCAGTGAGGGATTGAACTTGTTGTTTGTTGAGAGAAATCGGAGGAGAATGGTGGCGCTCGAGGTCGTCTATGATATGCATTAGAGAAACCAAGGCTGCGTAGGCCGCCATGATCGATATCAGTTGAAGGGAAACATAGTATAATTATGAGAATTTTGGACAAGAATTTGATAGAATATTAATTTAGGGACGTCAACGACTAGTAAACCTTTGCGATTATATCTTATCTTAGCAGTTGGCAATAATGTGAAAGCTGAAGGTAGAAGAAAGCTAGCCACATAATGTTTCTGATAATAATTGAGGAGATATAACCATTGACTTACAGATTCTCCTTATTTCAATTAAACTTCTTATTGAGGAAATAGTTAGAATTATTTCATTGAATCTATAAATCAATTCTAAAATTATAAATTAATTCTACCGAAATCTATAAATTATTCACTATACTTGTTTAGTGTAGAATTCAATACAATTACTTTGGAAGATGATTAATCCAATTTTGAAGTGAGAAATAATTATCCAATTTAATCGATAATTATTATTTTTCAGTTTTTTTTATAAAAATAAGGGTTAAGGTGCAGATAGGCCCTTCAAGTGAAGGCCCTTAGAGCATTTCAGTCCTCTTACTAACTGTGTGTGCAGATTGGCCCTCGAACTCAAAAAAATGGTGCAGATCGCCCCCTCTGACTTAACACCGTTATGGGCCGTTAGTCAGAGGGGGCGATCCTTTTTTGGAGTTCAGGGGCTAATCTACACATTTTCCCTTTTTGGAGTTCAGGGGCTAATCTGTACACCGTTCATTAAAAAAAAATCACATCTCGAATTCTCCCTCGAACGTCACCGCCCCCAATTGCAGAATCACCCCCAACGAATCGAACTTCGCCTCGCCGTAGGCGGTGATCGTGACCCCAATCGAGATCGAGATCATGTTGGCCTTGGTCTCTGATTTGAAGGCGTCCTTCTTCAACAGCACGCCGATAGTGTAGATGGCGACGGGCATCATCGGCCTTTATCACCGGATTTGAGAGAAAGAGGCAATTCCTTATCGAGAAAAGCTAGGTGACTCCTCATCGAGAAAAGCCAGGCGGCGGGTTCGCCGGATATTGCGGCGGCGATTTCCGACGGAATGGGAGAATTAGGGCTTGTCCTTGATGCTAAGCGTGTGCAGTCGAGCGAGCTCCGAGGTTTAGGGCCCAAGAGAGAAAGAAAGGGGCGGCGCCCTCCGCCGGCCTCGCCGGAGCTTGAATCAGCGACAACGACAATCAAATTTTGAGCGAGAGAGATGAATTAATTAAAAAGTTAAAAGGTGCAGATTAGCCCCTGAACTCCGAAAAAACGGTGCAGATCGCCCCCTTGACTAACGGCCCATAACGGTGTTAAGTCAGAGGGGCCGATCTGCACCGTTTTTTTGAGTTCGGGGGCCAATTTGCACACACAGTTAGTAAGGGGACTGAAACGCTCTAAGGGCCTCCACTTGAGGGGCCTATCTGCACCTTAACCCTAAAAATAATAACGATTGGATATTCGATATTCGATCGTTAACAAGGAATCATTTTATTTTAATTTTTTCTTTATTTAACAATCGAAATACCAATCATTAAATATTATTTTTATTTATTTTATTGACTAATTCACAGACGAATAATTTCAGTGGCTAACATAATTGAATTAATATTTTACTTTATGAAAAATAATGACAGATTATTGATTGTTAATATAGTACTCGATTTTCCCTTCATGCGATGCACGATAATAATTATTAAATTAAGTTAATAATAAATTATATACCACAATTATATAGGTTGAATTAAAACATATTTTCAACTTTCAAAAGTACATATTATAAGAAATCTACATATGAAACATATAACCATATGTTTAGGTTGAGAATTTTTATCCTTATTAATGGGATTTCTCCAATCCCATTTCAATTGGATAAGACTCAAGCCGGTTATCTTAAACTATAGAAATTATCAAGAGTATTGAGATATCTTAAAATTTGAATTCATCTTAATAAATAATGAGTTAACATATACTCCCTCCGTCCCGCCCAAGATGCTACATATTCCTTTTCGGGTCATCCCAACGAAGATGATACATTTCTATATTTGGCAAAAATAAGGAATTTTAAACACTTAATTAACACTAATTAAGTATTCTCTTATTACATTCTCTCTCCTACTTTATCACTTTATCACATTCTCTTTCTTATTTTATCACTTTATTACATTCTCTCTCCTACTTTATCCCTTAAATTCCGTGCCGAAAAATAAATGTATCGTCTTGGCTGGAACGGAGGGTGTATATGCTATCTTTCCCTATTAAGTTAACCCTCAATAGTAAACACCCCCTTACACTATCAAAATTATATGTCTTCTTCCCAAAGTCTCATTCCTAACTTATGCCATGCATATTTTTATAATTTGATGGATCTATAAGGTAGCAAGGGCCTCCTAAGAGTAATATTTATAGAAGCTCTTAATTATTTTAAAAGAATTAGGTATGTAGGCTATAAATGAATACATAACTCCACATAAAAGATTGTCAAACTAATGAATTAATTTAATTTGAAAATTGAAAGTTGAAAGTTGAAAGTTGAACAAAAAATTAGTACGATTACTTGATGAATTAATGTACAAATTAATGTTGCTTAAAGTAATTTTTTAATATATCATAATAGTCGTGCATTATTTTATGTCAAACTAATGCATTATTTTCCATATCTTCTTCCAGTGGTAATTACTAATTAGCATCTACGTCAAAATAAGAGAAATATCGCATAAAGTTGTGTGTTATATTATTTATCCATGATAATTTTTTAAGTGCACATTCTGAAGATATGTTATCCTATATATTAATAATCATATCCTTAAGTATTTACATTTTTTTAATCTTTATTTTGAGGGTTTAAATTATTTTTTCTTTTAATATATAGTAATGTAATCATATTCAAAACTTTTAATATATACTAATGTATTAAATTAAAATAATATCTATAGTAATAATAATAGAATATTTGTAGGAATAAAAATAGAACTTAAATTAACACCCTAGAAGTCAGTATAAAAACTTCAAATCCAAATTGCGAATTAATTAGATGAATAGAATTAAATGAAATATCCTTTATATTGATGTGTAACTTTTCTATATGAGTTGGTCTTACATGAGACTGGTTCTCATCATCAGGAGCGAATAAATAAAAAGTATCTGCTACTCTACAAATAACATTTGTTAGCTCAGTGGTACGCTCCTTCATCTATCATCTCTCATTGGTTCAATTCTTAGTTGCAACAATATTTTTTTGCTTTTTATATATATATTATGATATTTATTGAAACATTACATTTCTTCATATCAATGGTTATCTTATCTTGCGATAATATTTATTTGACCAAATAAATGAAAAGTACAAGTTCTCGTGGGTAAAAATGACAATCATCGCGGAATTTTTTTTTATTTTTTCATCACAACAATAATTACTTTGAATTATCCGTAATTTTCAACCGGCCTGAGACTCGCGACCTGCGCCCAGACCCCGCTGACCCGCGCCGCCCCAACCCTTCCCCGACCCTCTCATCCATACACTCGATCAGTCTCACCCATGTTTTTGCCTTTTTATCCAATCAAATTATTTATGTAATTTAACTTTGCTAATTTTATTTTCGTAGAAGGATAACAATACTATTATTTGATATTATTTATCTAACTAAAATTTTTTTTCTCAATGTGTTTATGCATTTTTCGAATCTTTTTGTGTATATAGATTTAGATTCTTAGTTGAGTTTTTCTTTATAAATTTATTGAATTTATATAGTAAATTTGTTTAAAAAAAATAATAAGTTTTGGATTTAAATAATAGATTTATATGTGATAAATATAGATAAAATTGAACTTGTTTAGAATTGTGATTGTAGTTGAATTCTTTTATGTTCATTATTATGACAATAATCAACTAAATAAAAAAGATTAGAATAATAATAATATGATATTACACTATTGTCCTTAAAATAAATTAAGAAATAGGGACATATTAGGCAAATCAAATTTTGTAAAACAAGGCTCTTTTATAATAGGTATAGATATAGATTAAGGTCCATAAAATTAAGGTCCTTACCCATGCCGTCTATAATGTGACGAATTTCTTGTGAACGGCTTTTTTCCATTTTATGGCTTTTTCTTGTAAAAATGATATATGGCTTTTTAAATATTCAAGAAAAAACAAAAAGGAAAAAAAAAATCACCACTCTCTCTCATGAGGCCGGCAATCCTCAGCATGTAAAAATGATATATCTCTTTCAATGAATTAACCCATATTATTTTTATTCTTCTATTCAAACCAAGTCAACGTCAGACAACAGTTAAGAAGTAGAAGAAAATATAAGAAAATATAGGAGTTATCATCTAACAAAACCGCTGAAATACCAACTAGGAAATTCAATTTTCAAAAGAGAGGAAGATGTTTAGGGTGTAAAGTAAGTAGGGACTAATTATAAGGATAATGAGTAAAGTAAGTTTATGGTGTAAAGCAAGTGATGACCATGAGTGTAAAGTAGGTTTGGCATGAGAATTAAGGAGGATTAGAGGCCTTAATTATTTCTACTTTTAGATTGAGCCATTATCAATAGGATCGTCGTCAAAAATAAAAAGTAGACCATTATTAATAAGACAAAGGAAGTATTATTTTTATCTCTCTAAGCTAATTCTCAAAAGTAAACACGCTTGTGTTAAACGTTTTTATCCAATATAATTTTTTTATAACAAAGTCAACGTCATACAATAGTTAAGAAAATTCTAGGAAATATATGTCAACAAAACCGAGTCAAGACATGCTTTAAAAAACATAGTCATGACCTTAAAAAACATAGACACGCTTTCTTTTATTTTATTCTGCTTCTCTGCCTAAGATTTGTAGGAACCATATTTTGACATATGATTCACGTGCCCGTGATCCATTTCGGATATCAAACGAATACATACAAAAACCATGTGCCTATAGCAAGAGGATAGAATCTTACTTGCAAATCCGGCAATGATCGACTCCAGTGTTGATCTTCCAACTTGTTCCCACGGCAAGACTTGACGTTGGGTGGCAACGATCTTCAAGTCCTCTCCTTTTCCTAGGGAAACGCGCCGCCTTACTTTTCTGTGTTCTCACAGATTTCTCTCTATTTTACCTCACGTAATGTCACAAGTGAATTAGAATTAGGGCTGTACCTATTATTTATACTGGGTATTAAAATCCTAAATAATAAGCCCATAATCTAATTAAACTAAAACAAAGCCCAAAGGCTTAAGTGAGAAATAGATGGACGGACGCCCCATATGGAGTTAAGCCTTTATTGGGCCAAGCGGGGATCTACTAGCTTGAATAAAGTTTGGCCTCCCAGTGCTCGATTTTCCTATTCAGCCCAGAATAAAATCGAGACACAAGTATTAATTTATTCCACTAGAAAATTAATACTGAATTACCTCTTTATTCTTTAGGTGAGTCGGGGCTAGTATTAGACTTAATTAATCCCCGTGTTTAAGATATCCAATATCCATTAATTAATTAATTCCTCTGACGATCAATTAATTAATTAATTAGTCGTTTAATTATAAACGACATCTCGAGTGCTACCACTTAAACTTATTATCGTATCGGAACTAATTCCACCTGCAGGGTTTAATACGATAAACTTATTAAGTTCCTCGAGAGGATATTATCATCCTGTTATTAGCAGGACACGGTTCCTTATTGCAATATAATCGCATGTCGAATAATAATTGCTATCACCCAAAATATCGAGTATATTGAGCTTCAAGAGAACTCTCACCCATGATAAATCAAAGCAATAGTCAATATATTATTTACACCGATTAATCCAACTAAGGTTAAGATTATTTAAGTCGCCGAGATCTTGATTCTTAATTAGTCAGAATATAAGAATTCATCTCACTGTGATCCTGTTCAATACACGAAGGTACTAGCATAAATAAATAGCCAAGACAAACTATTTATCCATTTATGCTACAATCTAAACCAGCAACTCGTCCATAGTTGCCTCGATTGTGAACTCAATTTATATCTCAACTTTTTCCGATTATATGATCTTCTGTGATCTACAACACACCATATAATCTATAGTATGAGATAAATTGGACTATAATAGGATTATGCAATAACAATATTTCAGATAGAAGAATCACAGTGAACTAAGGAATCAATGTATACAAGCATAAAGTCTTGCTTTCAGTATACAACCCTTCAATTCTCCCACTTATACTAAAGCAAACTTTTAGTATACAATGTGACTGAAAAACTGATAATATCCTCTAGCTATTACAAAATCTCCCACTTATACTAAAGTTTAATTTAGTATAGGGAGGCCACGAACTCCAAGGCCTTCAACATGCTTGTTGAACACCGCACCAGGAAGACTCTTCGTGAAGGGATCAGCCAGATTATCAACTCCCGCAATATGCATCAAAGCTACATCACCATGCTTGACCACAGACCGAATGTAATGATACTTGCCATCAATGTGTTTCATGGATTGATGACATCTTGAATCCTTGCTATTCGCAATAGCCGCCTCGTTATCACAATAAATTGTGATGCACTTCGGCAAACTAGGAATCACATCAATCTCAGTTAGGAAGTTCCTGAGCCATACAGCCTCTTTAGCAGCTTCACAAGCAGCTACATACTCGGCTTCCATGGTAGATAGTGAATTGCATTTCTGCTTTACACTTCTCCACACAATGGCTCCACCCCCAAACTTAAACACATAGCCAGTAGTAGACCGCCTCTTATCCTTATCACCTTGATAATCGGCGTCTACATACCCTACCGGTGTCAGATCATCAGACTGGTAAACTAGCGCATACTCCTTAGTCCGTTTAAGGTACTTGAGTATGTGCTTTACAGCAGTCCAATGAGCTTGACCTGGATTCGCCTGATATCTTGCTGCAATGCCTACGGCAAAACAAATATCAGGCCTGGTACACTGCATCGCATACATGAGACTTCCCACAGCCGAGGCATAGGGAATTATCTTCATGCTCGCTATCTCCTCAGGCGTTGTGGGACACATTGCCTTAGATAGTGGAACACCATGTCTGAAAGGTAGAAAACCTTTCTTGGCATTCTGCATGCTGAACCGCGCCAAAACAGTGTCAATGTAGGATGTTTGAGACAAACTCAACATTCTCTTAGATCGGTCACGACCAATCTTTATTCCGAGAATATATGCTGCCTCTCCCAAATCCTTCATTTGAAACTGTTGGGATAACCACTCCTTAATGCCAGACAATACATTCACATTATCGCTAATGAGAAGTATGTCGTCCACATAGAGTATAAGGAATACCAGACTCCCATCGATACAGACCCTATAAACGCAACTATCGTTGACACACTGCTCAAAACCATAAGTTTTGACCACGTCATCGAAACGTTTGTTCCAGGATCGTGAAGCTTGCTTAAGTCCATAAATGGACTTCTTGAGCTTCCACACTAGATGCTCCTCACCTTCCTTGATGAACCCCTCTGGTTGTAGCATATAGATGTCTCTATCTTCCTCAAGATACCCATTCAAGAATGCGGTCTTGACATCCATTTGCCACACCTCTAGGTTCATATGGGCAGCCATGGCCAAGAGAGCTCGAATAGACTTAAGCATGGCTACTGGCGAAAAAGTTTCCTCATAATCGATACCAGGTCGTTGAGTATAACCCTTCGCCACTAGTCTCGCTTTGAAGGCCGTAACCTTCCCGTCTGGTCCTCTCTTGCGTTTGTATACCCATTTGCAGCCAATGGCCTCACGACCAACAGGTAGCAAACATTTCTCGTATACATCCATGGCAGTTATGGATTCATATTCAGAAACCATACATGCTTCCCATTCAAGAGCATCTGGATCTGCTAGTGCTTCTGAGTAAGTCCAGGGATCTTCTTCGACAAGCCCATCATCAACTGAATCCGTAGATTCATTGACAAACGCATATCGATTGGGCAGTTTGCCCTTTGATGCCCTCTCACTGCGACGTGGCACTATTGCAGATTCAGTATTGACAGCTTGTGCATTTTCTGATGAGACTTGAGGTACTACATCTTGCACAATTGGCTGAGTTGGTTGACTTGTCGTGCCAATGTCTTTGACCTCACCGAGGATGATTTCGCTCCTACTTTTGTGGTTATTTACATAGTCCTCTTCCAAGAATCTTGCGTTAGTGCTAATAACGACTTTCTGATCCTTAGGACAATAAAAATAACCACCTTTCGTTCCTCTAGGATATCCTATGAACAGCTTTACTTCAGTTCTAGGGCTCAACTTATCGGCATCCTTGTTCAGCACGTGTGCTGGACTGCCCCAAACCCGGATGTGGTTAAGAGAAGGCTTGCGCCCTGACCACAGCTCGGACGGGGTCTTTGCAACCGACTTAGAAAGCACTAAGTTTAGAATGTAACCAGCTGTTTCTAAGGCATATCCCCAGAACGAAACAGGTAAGGTAGCGAAACTCATCATCGAACGAACCATTTCTAGAAGAGTCCTATTTCTTCTCTCTGCTACACCATTCTGTTGGGGTGTACCCGGTGTAGTCAACTGAGATGTAATCCCAGATTCTAACAAGTATGCTCTAAACTCGTTACTGAGGTATTCGCCACCGCGGTCAGATCGCAATGACTTGATACTTTTACCATGTCGCTTCTCTACTTCCGCCTTGAATGTTTGAAACTTGTCAAAACATTCAGACTTGTAGCGCAACAAGTAAATGTATCCGTACCTTGAGTAATCGTCAATGAAAGTGACAAAATACTCGTACCCTCCACGAGCTTGAGTGGACATAGGTCCGCACAAGTCAGAATGAACCAGTTCCAACACTTCTTTGGCCCTATACCCCTTTGCCTTGAAAGGCCGAGTCGTCATCTTTCCCTCTATGCAGGATTCGCAGACTGGGATTGGTTCTACTTGGAGAGACTCCAAGATACCATCGGAAACCAGTCTTTGGATCCTCCTTAGATTGATGTGACCCAATCTTAGGTGCCAAAGAAGAGTTTGGTTCTCCAGAGAAGAAGCCTTTCTCTTCTTTTGGTTTGTAGTCAAAGTATAAGCAGATGAAGAATAATCGAATGGACACGAAAAAGTATAAAGAGAATCAGCCGCACTTCTAAATAAAACTTGACCATCTTTGATGAATACTGCACTGTCTTCTAAAAGAACAGAATATCCATACTTTCGTAATTGAATGGTAGAAATCAAGTTTTTCCGAAAACCCGGAACATAGAGTACATCTCTCAAAACTAAAACATGTCCATCAATAAATAAATTCACATCTCCAATTGAAACAACAGGTAAGCTTGCTTCATTTCCCATGGAGAGTGCCAGCTCGCCTCCACTAAGCTCCCTTGTCCGCAGGAACCCCTGCAAGGTGTAACAAACATGGTCAGTTGCACCCGAGTCAACAACCCATTGATGGGAAGATCTCGAAACTGAATATGTTTCTGTTACAAGAGCAGTAGAAATACCTTGAGCTTTCTTCATCATGGGACAGTCAGACTTCCAATGTCCTACTTGTTGACACTTGAAGCATTTCCCTTTCCCCTTTGGCTTGCCAACGCCTCCGGTCGGGCCTAGCTTCTTCTTGCTCCCACCTTTTGCTTGGCCTTTCTTGCCATTGGGCCCTTTCTTCTTCCTACCTTTCGGTGGAAAACTGGGTCCTGTGGCAGTGGCCAAAGCCTGTGGACTCTTTCCCATGACCCCCTCGGCTGCAACCAACTCATTAAGCAGTTCATTTAGAGTGAACTTTTTCTTGCCCATTACGGCATTGAGTCGGAAGTTTTCGTAGGATTTGGGCAGAGTGTGGAGAACCATGTCTACCTTAGTAGCATCCTCGATTCCTCCACCGAGCACGTCCAGCTCATTGAAATGATTAATCATTCCAAGCACGTGCTCGCGCACAGACGATCCTTCCGTCATCTTTGAAGACATGAGTTTCCTCATGAGTTCAAAACGGACTGATCGGTCCGATTCCCCAAAGAGCTCCTCGAGGTTCCTCATAATTGCAGTCGCAGTCTCCAACGACTGATGTTGCAGCTGCAACGCAGAAGACATAGTGGTCATAATATAAGCTTTCGCCATATTATTCGCCCTATGCCACCGCTTATGGGCCTCCCTTTGCTCTTCGGAAGACCGAGTATGAAGGTTCGCGGGAGCGGGAGTAGTAAGCACAAACTTATACTCCTCCGCGTCTAGGACAAATCCCAGATTGCGCTTCCATTCCGAAAAATTCGGACCAGTAAGCGGCTTAGCAGATAAAACATTCAAAAGCGGGGTAACAGTCATATCTGAAATATAAACAAACAAGCGCACATTAGAAAAAACACGTTATTGCATAAAGATTCGTAGCAATAATATTGTAACCTTTTGATAAAACAATATTATTGAAACCTCCGTTAGCCCAATCGAATTACACGCAAGCCACGTTCGTGTGGACGTTTACGTGCTCTTCGTTTGACCAGACACCCAGTCTTTAGTCTCATTCCATTGCCAACTTATCCTTATGACAAAATGGGACCAATAAACGGACCTTGACTAGACCACGCAATTTCAAGAAGGGACTCCGTTGGGGAGTTGTACTTGAAATAAACGCCTAAGCTATGACCACAGTTTAGTCAACTTTATGACTATCTTTTATTTTAACCCCTCCTAGAATAATCCATGAAAAACTAACCCGTGCAAGCCACGTTCGTGTGGACGTTTACACGAGAAGCTCCCACTATTCTCAAGGTTAAAATAATTAATTTTAATCCTTTCCAGAATAACACGCAGAAATTAATACATGCAAGTCACGATAGTGTGAACGTTTACATGCAAAACTCCCACTTATTCACAAGATTAAAATATTTTTAATTTAGAAGTTTAACCGACAAAAGCTGCAAATTAATAACGAGTGCAAGCCACGTTCGTGTGGACGTTTACACCAATTATTAATTTACTTTGTCTTAAACCAACTGTGGAGGTCTATATCAATTTTATTTAAAAAATTGAATTTTCCGCTTAGTCTTTTACTTCAAAAGGTTTACAGGTTAAATCACGTTGACACGGAAAACCTAAGCATGCATTTCTAGAACACATGTAATAAAACATGCTCGCTTGAAATTAAAACGTGCTTAGTGAAAACGTGATAGAACCTAGCATGATATTCTATGCGCATTTACATTCACATAAAGCAAATAAAATCATGCTCAAAACACCTTAACGGTGATAAAAACCCACGACATGCTAAGAATAAAAAAAAATTCTTCGCGGCCCATTCGTGGAATCCCATTTCTAATCTATTACATTAAAACAATAGAAAAGAAATAAAAAAAAACTTAAACAGGCTGAGAAAAAAAAAACGTTCCAGCCCCTATTTTGGCCCAAAACGCGCGGCCCAGCCGCCCAGGCCCATTCAGCAGCCCAAACCCGGATCCGCTGACCCACTGACCCGCGTTTGACCCGGTCAAAAATAGGGTTTTTTTTTTGGCCCCAATTGACTTTTCTCGGGAAACGCGCCGCATACCAGCTTTTGCGCCTAGGGTTTCCCGCTGTGCAGAAACGCGGCGCCGCCGATAGCCTCGTCTCCGATCCGTTCGCCGGCGCCACTCCAGACCGCAGCCACCAGCCCCGACGCCTCCTGCCGCGACCTCGTCCGACGAGCTCCTACGCAGCATGCCGGAGCAACTGCTGCTGTAACACGCCGTTGCACTCCATCAAAACTCAATCCGCGCCGCCCGTCAAGCCAGTCGCCACCACCACCGCGATTCATGGCTCCTCCATCTGCCCTGCCATCTACCCTCGTTGCACGGTCGTCGAGCAGGTAGGAGTTGCCGGAGCAACCCCAACCCTCGACGCCGTAGAGCGGATCTGGCAGCGGCTGAAATTCAGCCAAAACAGAAGGAGATGCGATTCAGACGGCCTAGTGCGCGTCAGAAACGGCGACGCCCGCCAGAGGCGCGGCAGCGACAGCCTGATTCCGGCGCCGGGCTCCCGCTGGTCGCCCGGAAAGTTTGGATCAGCATCCGTTCTCCTTCGGGCAGAGGCTCGCCGGAATCTGGACAGATAGCTCCAGCAATCTTCGTTCTTCGTGCACAGTACCATTGTCCGTGTTGAATTTCCAGATTACAGATTACAACAGAAAACGAATACAATTCGAAAAACTAATCTAACCACGGATTTTCTCGTGGTGGAAAAACAATTACAACGTCAAATCGACGTATCCCACGAATCAACAAGCCACGAAGAACAACAGCAGGAAAAACAAAAAAAAAAAAAACTTAATGGTTTTACTATTCGTTTATCCGACAGAGCCGAAATTCTGGAACCACGGCTCTGATACCAATTGTAGGAACCATATTTTGACATATGATTCACGTGCCCGTGATCCATTTCGGATATCAAACGAATACATACAAAAACCATGTGCCTATAGCAAGAGGATAGAATCTTACTTGCAAATCCGGCAATGATCGACTCCAGTGTTGATCTTCCAACTTGTTCCCACGGCAAGACTTGACGTTGGGTGGCAACGATCTTCAAGTCCTCTCCTTTTCCTAGGGAAACGCGCCGCCTTACTTTTCTGTGTTCTCACAGATTTCTCTCTATTTTACCTCACGTAATGTCACAAGTGAATTAGAATTAGGGCTGTACCTATTATTTATACTGGGTATTAAAATCCTAAATAATAAGCCCATAATCTAATTAAACTAAAACAAAGCCCAAAGGCTTAAGTGAGAAATAGATGGACGGACGCCCCATATGGAGTTAAGCCTTTATTGGGCCAAGCGGGGATCTACTAGCTTGAATAAAGTTTGGCCTCCCAGTGCTCGATTTTCCTATTCAGCCCAGAATAAAATCGAGACACAAGTATTAATTTATTCCACTAGAAAATTAATACTGAATTACCTCTTTATTCTTTAGGTGAGTCGGGGCTAGTATTAGACTTAATTAATCCCCGTGTTTAAGATATCCAATATCCATTAATTAATTAATTCCTCTGACGATCAATTAATTAATTAATTAGTCGTTTAATTATAAACGACATCTCGAGTGCTACCACTTAAACTTATTATCGTATCGGAACTAATTCCACCTGCAGGGTTTAATACGATAAACTTATTAAGTTCCTCGAGAGGATATTATCATCCTGTTATTAGCAGGACACGGTTCCTTATTGCAATATAATCGCATGTCGAATAATAATTGCTATCACCCAAAATATCGAGTATATTGAGCTTCAAGAGAACTCTCACCCATGATAAATCAAAGCAATAGTCAATATATTATTTACACCGATTAATCCAACTAAGGTTAAGATTATTTAAGTCGCCGAGATCTTGATTCTTAATTAGTCAGAATATAAGAATTCATCTCACTGTGATCCTGTTCAATACACGAAGGTACTAGCATAAATAAATAGCCAAGACAAACTATTTATCCATTTATGCTACAATCTAAACCAGCAACTCGTCCATAGTTGCCTCGATTGTGAACTCAATTTATATCTCAACTTTTTCCGATTATATGATCTTCTGTGATCTACAACACACCATATAATCTATAGTATGAGATAAATTGGACTATAATAGGATTATGCAATAACAATATTTCAGATAGAAGAATCACAGTGAACTAAGGAATCAATGTATACAAGCATAAAGTCTTGCTTTCAGTATACAACCCTTCAAGATTACCTTCCCACACTCTCTTAAGAAGTTGATATTCAAGATGAACGACGAATTGGCGTTGGATGACATGTTGAGAACCATCTCTCTCTCCCTCTCTTTGTTGGGAGATGATAAGAGAAGAGAGGGAAGAAGATTAAAGAAAAATAAGCAAACACAAAAAAAAAGAGAGATAATGGTGGTAAAACCTAGCCAGCTATATCACATATAACTTCGAAGTTGGGGCCAGCCAAGTTCTGCACTGCTTCGTTTTTTACGCAGAAGCTGAACTTGAACATGAAATGGAAGATCTTTCCCTTGTAATTCCACTTGTTCCTCTACGATCTCCTTTGCGCACATCACAGGGGATTCGCCACAATCGGACAACCATATCTTTTGCAGCGTCGGTATGTCTCCAATTTGAGTCGGGATCTCCTTCAACGCTTGCATATGAAAAAGACGAAGCTTCTCAAGGCGTGGAAAGATGGAGTTCGACTCCGCAATCCAAAGCTCTAAACTAGGACACGAAGACAATTCCAAGTATTTGAGGGAAGGGAACTGGCCTTCAACCATTTCCCACTTGCCTGTCCCAAAGCATCCATTCCACAACTTGAACTTCTCGAGAGGGGCAATGCACCTATCTTTTCCAACATTTTTTCCCATTGAAAGTAATCATTCATGTCAAGAGTCAACTTCTTAAGGCTTTGGGGGAATGTGGGCACATACAAAGAAGCTGTAAAACTACTCCAACACAATACGAAGAGGGATTCCAATTTACACAGACGTTTGATATTGTTCAGACAATAATAATCATCTTGCTTGATTTTCCCTCTCCCAGAATACTTCATCCCCAAATTTTTGATATTGGAAATTCTCTTAACCACCTCATCACTGCACTTGAAATTTTCTACTCTCTGAAGCACCAGTAGATTCTCCATGACGACGACATCATCACTCGAAGGTTCTGGAAGATAAAAGCATCTTTTCATTTCAATATGCCTAAGTTATGGCATTCTCCAAATCTCACCAAGTAGAGTGAACTTCTCCTCGTTACAAGAAACAATCAATCTGTGCAGATTCCAAAAGCGATTAAATGAGGTATAGATCGGCCTCATGCTATCAATCTGTGCAGATTCCACAATACTATTGGGAATGTTGGAAGCAAGGTAAGTTAAATGAACGAGATCGAAGACTAGAATCACGTTACTTTCTAAAATCATAATTCCTGCGAAATAAACGGGCCACAAGAATTTTATTTCTTATTTACTTTTAGATATACTATTGGGCTAGACAAATTAAATGTAAGATGAGATGTAGAATTTGGTCTGGTTTTTCGGGCTAACCCGGCCCAGCCCATAATATTTATACATAAAATACATTTTTTAGATGGGCTATGCTAGAAAAAAGCGGCCCAATATTTTTGAACCAACTGCCAAGGGAGAAAGTGAATAGTAGGTGTTCGATCAATTGTCTG
This sequence comes from Salvia miltiorrhiza, assembly GCF_028751815.1. Classification (NCBI taxonomy): domain Eukaryota; kingdom Viridiplantae; phylum Streptophyta; class Magnoliopsida; order Lamiales; family Lamiaceae; genus Salvia; species Salvia miltiorrhiza. The sequence goes on from NC_080389.1 coordinate 3,433,323, forward strand.
AACCAATACGCAATACTAGAGGAATTTATCCCGAATTGATCACTTACCCACCGTGGGCAAGCGTGACATGCCCACTACTGATGTGATGGGCACTTTGGTAGCCAAAAAAAACAATTTTACTATTTTTTAGTTAATTTTTTTATATAAAAGTCATTTAAAAATTGTGGGGACAACCCCTCCACACATAATGTATAATCTGATGAATGTTCTCGTTTGGAATGTCCGTGGGCTCACAGATGAATCTAAACGAATTATTAAGGAATATTGCATTTTCTTCTCTCTTCTTGTGATCGGTAGGTAGCATCAAGCCCAAGTCAAATTTCAATAAGACAAATACTGCTTGTTGGAAATCGATCAATATGTTTATTATGTCCTTTTAATATATTATAAATTATAAATTATAGATTAAAGTGAAATAAGAGTTTCATTTTTTTATAAAATTATGTAAAACAATTTTACTAAAAATAAAAATGATATAAAATTGGAGGACCGCTTAAAATAACAAAAAATAGAAATTCTCCTATTAGATTGCATGTATGTGTGAGACGGGTCGGATCGGGTCAGGTCAGGATCGGGGAGCAGGTCTGGGCTCGAGTTGCGGGTTTGGGTCGGATAATTCAAATTAATTATTATTGTGATAAAAATTAGTAATAATCCACATGAAGAAAAACATTATACTGTATTTTTTTATATCGATAATTATTTTTTTCTTATAATAATAATTATTTTTATAACCCGTCCATAAAAATAACTCACCTACCCGTTCCTTTATTACACCCTAACTTCCCCTCCCCCCAACCGTCGGCGGCGCCTGCCGCCCCCTCCCCAAACCCCGTCAAGCTTTCAACGGCGAAATCGCCAGATTTCGGATTCACAACAGAGCTCGTCAGCCGGAACGGAGCTCGTCAGAAGGAGTAGCATAGCAGGCGAGCTCCGTTCCGGTTGACGAGCTTGTTGTGAATCCTAAATCTGGCGATTTCGCCGTTGAAAGCTTGAGGGGGAGGGCCGACCGGTCTGGGGAGGGGAAAGGGGCGGCAGGCTGTCACAGCCCGACCTAAGCTAGTGAATAGTTAAGTCGGGAAAAAGTGTGACTGAAAACAAAGTAAGAAAATGAAAAAGAAAATAGATCTCAATAAAAATCACTAACCTGCTTAAACAATAATTTACCAAAATATTTGGTAATCATAAACAATCACTTTTAAAACTCACGAGTAGACAACTCACAATACATAACGACAAGTTGTCTAAGTATCAAGTGACATAATTCTGTAAGCTATTAGTTTGAAATCTTTGCAACACATCAATAAAGTAAAACGCACTAAGCGTTGCAGCGGAATAGCTTAAGTGGATTACATGTATGAAGACATGGAATCCTGAGCCTAATTTAGTACTTATATATCAAAAGCTTTGCTCTGCTCGCCTCCATCTGCATCACAGCTTACCCTGCACATTTAGAAAACATATGCAGGGCTGAGTACTAAAAAGGTACTCAATGGTCACATGCCGAAATAACTTTAAAGCTTGCTCTTAGAGCTATATATCGAACTTGCCATCTCAAGCATCACACAAGAGTTTTATTTAAATAACTTGTGCACGCCAAAACTGTAAAACTTCTATGTAATTATCATAAACTTCACATGCGTCTGCAGACATACTTGTTTGTATTATACCATATCTGCAATGATAACTGTGTGCCGAGAAGGTGGCCACCTTCTACGGTCACTGACCGGCCGATACGCTAAACCGGCTCACGGTCCTAGACCGGCCGATACGCTAAACCAGCTCACGGACCTAGACCGGCCGATACGCTAAACCGGCTCACGGTCCTAGACCGGCCGATATGCTTGATCGGCTCACGGTCCCTTGTGTACACTAATCCTGTCTAACATCTGGATAGAACAGGATCCGAATTCGATTAACTTCTGGTGCCAGATAGGTATCATACATGCTCATAAAATTTTGGCAAGTCAATAACTTTAATATAACTTCATTCATGTAAACATCATGAAATAGTGTGCACTTTAGATTTTGAGTTTAGAAAGCCCACCTGATCGTGGTCTGACGATCCAGGTGATTCTGAACTTAATGCTTTACTTCTTTTCCCTTGTATTTGACCTTCAGTATAAATACTGACTAATAAATAATGAGAACATGATATGAAATTTATTTAGAGAATATTTATGTTGGTTTTAAGGTGATAGTTCTGTTGGAACTTATGAAATGATGACTGGTTGCTTTCTGGTGAACTTATCAATAAATACCAACATATTATCTAAACCAAAACTTAAACTACGATAATCGTAATTCTGGCGTTAATCATAACTCCACTCGCTCTAATTAAAATAATTCTACATGTCTAGGCCATTTAATAAAGGGTTAAGTACCAAATACCCCCCCAACGTTGGGGCCCCTATCGCGTATAGGACCCTATAGTCAGGGTCCGCGCTGTTTACTACCTCAACGTGGCTAAACCTAAGCAAATCCCCCCCCCCCAACGTTGGGCCCCTATCGCGTATAGGACCCTATAGTCAGGTATTAAGTACCAAATACCCCCCCAACGGTGACTTAATGCAGGGGGGTATTTGGTATTTGAGGGGGGGATTTGCTTAGGTTTAGCCACGTTGAGGTAGTAAACAGCGCGGACCCTGACTATAGGGTCCTATACGCGATAGGGGCCCCAACGTTGGGGGGTATTTGGTACTTAACCCTTTAATAAATCAAGCCAATTATTAGCAAATAGCTAATAATCCTTTATACATATTCATAGGCTTAAATTAAAATAAACTCATCTCAATTAAATGAATTAAGGACCCAAACTAATAATTAAGTCCATAATCTAATTTATTATCAAAGTCCAACAACAATTTATTTAAATTAAGCCCACAAAGATTAAATGGCCCAAGTAATTATCCAAGAATCAGTAAATTAAAACTAAACTACAACTCTTCTTTCTTAAAACAAGCAAACAGATTTCTCTCTCTTCTCTCTCTCCTCACACACGTTCTCCCTCTCTCTGCGTTCTCTCACTCTGCGTCTTTTTTTCTCTCTCTCTCTTCCGGCGAGTGTCGCCGGTCCTCCCTGCCTCCAGCGCCGCGAGGCCGGCCCTCTCCTTTCCCCCTTTCCTTTCTTTCCATTTCTCTTTTCCCTAAGTCTCAATCCCCAAATTTAAAATCAAAATCATAGGGTTTCTACCTCTCTTCATCCCCTCTGGAATTCGTCTCTCCGGCGAAGCCTACCGCCCCGCCATCGTCTCTGTCACGCCGCCGCCTCCTCTGTTTCAGGTAAGTCCCTGTCTCTCTCTCTACTTCTGTCTCTGCTCTCTCCCTCGAACTCCCTCTTTCTCTGCCCTCTCTTGTTCGCGGCGGATGCCGCGAGCCGCGCGGCTGCGCAGCAGCGCCGGCGGTCGCCGCTTCCAGTCGGGCCTCTGCCGCGGTGGTTCGCGGCTATGCTGTTGCCATCACTTCCGTGTTTTATCTCCTCTCTTCCTGCTGTCTATCTCTATCTCACACTCTATCTCACTATCTCTCACTCAATCTCCCTCTTTCTTTCGACTGTCGGCAGCCACCGCGGCCGCCGTGGCGCGGGCAGCGCCGGCGGCCACCACCGCCAGCCATGCCTCCGTTATGGTGGCTCGCGGCTGCTGCTGCTACTGCTAATCCCCCCTTCTCCTTCTTCCTTCCCTCTTCTCTATTTCCCAATTCAAAATCTCATTCCAGTAAACTTCCAATCTAATTTCTATTTCAGTTTTAACATCACAAACTAATAGATCTCAAACTATTTTCTGTTCCAGGAATGGGTGATTCGAGATGGTTTCATCGTGGCAGTTCATCTACAGCCCAAGACTCAGCCTTCTATTTGGATTATTATTGATTTATAAACCGTCGTAACTAGATGTATTCTGTAGATGTTAAAGGAAATTGATATTATCTCTGCTATTTTTGATTACTATCTATGAGTGATTACTGAGTTGTAAGAAGAATACTACCTGCTTGTTGCTGTGATAACTGCTGGGGATGAACTATATTTGGATGAATCTCTGCTGTATTATTTAGAAATTTCAGGATGGGAAGAAAATGAGATTTACCGTAACTCACCATATTTATAATCGTTTGAGTCGGTTTGGGTGAAGTAGCTGGGTGGAAAGGTGAGAGATATGTGTTGAATCACATGATACGTGTTTCTTCACAAAATAAGTATAGCTAATTTGATCCGATTGTAAGCTGAACATTCAAGTATTTGGACAAATTGAAATAATATATGGATTTGGGCTTCTTATGGGCCAATAGCAGCTATTGGGTTCCTTTTAAAACTGAATTCATATATAATAACTTGGGCTCGACTACTCCAGCCCAAAATAATTATTGGGCTTTTTACTCTTACACAACTTTTGGCCCATTTATCCATACTTGTTGGGCTTTTTGCATAAAATCCTATCAACCTTAAAATCATGAAATACTCGAGCTTATATGATTTTAAAAATCTCGATATAATCTGCTCCTTAAATAACTAAGTTCAGGTTTTGCATAAAAATTGAGACTTCTCTTTCTTCTTTAAAATCATAGAAAACAATATTAATAATATATATACTGTGGTGAAAATGCTGGGTGTTACACAGGCGGCGCCGACGGTTGGGGGAGGGGAAGTTAGGGTTTGGGAGTGGAGGAGATTGGGGAAGATGATGATGTGGAAGGTTTTTTTTTTTTTCTACATGTCCTAAATGTGCCACCGTGTCAATTCTGGCTGCCACCGTGATAATTCCGGCTGCCACCATGTCATTTTCAGTGCCGGCGTAAGAAAAAACCGGTCACCGAACAAAAACGAGACAAAAATGAAAGGTTATGTATTTAGAGGCATATTTTTAAAAATAGGAGTAAAAACCAATTTCATGTAAACGTTATGGATTTACAGGTAATTATCCCTATTTTTTTTGTTAGATATGTAAATCTAATTTTTATCGAGATAAAATAAATAATAAAATTTATTTATTTAGATTATGTGTAAAGTTAATATATATATATATATTTACTATTAATTATATTTATTAAGATTAATGAATTTTCATATGGAATATAATAGTTAATTAATTAATAAATAATGGAGAATATATATGATAATTAATTAATAAATATGAAAAATATATATGATAAATCATTATAAATGCATGAAATTTGAGGGATTTTGAAATAATGAAATTTGAGAATGCGACATTGTAGATTATCATAGTAGATCATTTTCCTAAAGATATGGGGGTTGATTAATTCTAAGGAATCTTTTGATTTATTTATTCAACAACAAATATTTATTTAAATATTCCTTTAGACATACGAGAAGTTCATTTTCCTAAAGATATGGGGGATCTTTTGATTTATTTATTCAACGTCGCAACAAATATTTATTTAAATATTCCTTTAGACATACGAGAAGTTGGGGCTCTGCTGTTTCTGTAAACTGGTGTGCATTTACATGCTTATTGAAGGTTGGGTATATTTTAATTTATTATGCTTTTATATAATATAAAGATAATTAACAAGGGTTCACTCATCCATTTAGGGTTTATAATTATTTTTTTATATTTATTTGAATTAATAATAGATTATTTGTGTTCATTAATTCAAAGTTAGGGTTTTTTAAATTTAAATTTTTCAATGATAAATACTAATTAGAGTTTATAATATAATAATAATTTTTATTTTTATAAAAAATAATTTATAAAACAAAGAAATGAAGAGTGGTACACGTGGTACACACAATATTTTGGAACAGAGGATCCCATCTGATATAACTACAATCTGTCAGTTGAGTATTAGGTGTAGCTACTAATCTACTCTAACATATGAGAAGTTGGAGATGAGATCGTGTCCCACAATTTTATGTGTGTTATTATGTCTCGTCTTTATACTTAATATTTTAAAAAAAATATAATTTTTTTTTATTATAATACATGAATTATAGTATTTAATTTTTATTTCAAAACATTAATTTTTTTAAAAAGTATATATATTATGACTTTTTATCAACCTATTATTAGCTAATAAAAGTTAAATTAAATGATAAAAAATAATTATATACCCTGTGACATTGTGAATGAGACGTGTTTTAATAAAATGTGAATGAAATTAGTAAATGAGTAAGATTTTAGTTTAAATGTGAGTAGAATCATGTGAAACATTTATAAATAGAAGCGAGGAGGGAGTAACTTTTATAATTACAACTAGAAGCAGGGGCGTAGCGGGGGGGGCTGAAGCCCCCTCCCAAATTTTGAGTTTATATATATATATATATATATATATATATATAGATAGATAGATATATATATATATATATATATAGGGTTAGGTTTTATTGAGAAGCTCAAATGTGTTGAGAAGTTGAGAAGCAATCTAATAGATGAACATGTCAATTAGTTTTTATGAACGTGAGTTTGATCTGGGGTTCGATCCTTGGCGGTGGCGTATTTTTTAACAAATTAAATAAATTCGTATGTTCGTCGGTTATATTTCGTATGTTCAAAAAAATTATTGATCTGAGGTCTAATTGTCATATTCATCAAAATGTACTGACATGTTCATCTATTAGATTGCTTCTCAACTTCTCAACACATTTGAGCTTCTCAATTGAACCACTCCCTATATATATATATGTTTATATTATAAAAGAAATTTGTTTTACAAAAGTTGATTAGCTTGTTATATTCTTCCATCTATAATATATTTAAGGATAATTGTGTTATTTAAAACTATATAATCTATAAAAATATTATACATTATTATCACTATTATGCTCGTCTTTTAATAGAAAATGCCTAAAATGGATGAAATGCCCAAAAAAAAATTGTTTGCTATTATTACTATGCTTGTCTTTTATTATTATTGATTCTAGCTTGTAATTTATTGAAAATATATAATTTATGAAAATATTGTTCGTTATTATTGGTATTATGCTTGTATATTCATAAAAAAATGCCTAAAATGTACGAAATGACAAAAAAAAGTTTGTAATGTATTGAAATTAATTTGTAATATATGGAAACTATATAGTATATGAAAATGTTGTTCTTTATAATTATTATTATGCTCGTCTTTTAATAAAAAATGCTTTAAAAATATAGAATGTCCCAAAAAAATTTGTAATGTATTGAAACTAATTTGTTATATATTTAAATTATATAATCTATGAAAATGTTGTTCTTTATTATTACTATTATGCTCGTCTTTTAATAAAATAATGCCTTAAATGTACGGAATGTTCAAAAAAAAAATCTAGGGGGCGTTCAGCCCCCTCCCAAATTAATTTCTGGCTCCACCAGGACCACCACTGACTAGAAGAGTCTTGTAATGAGCTGTCTAGCTCTTCTGCATGCACTTGATCAAATCTTTAACCATATCTTTTCTTGTAGTTGGATCAAGTATTTTCAAATTACTAAATATCAAGTCCAATATAATATATAGAAAGCGAAAGTCATGCATGATTCACGTGAAATAATTAAATACTCACGTTAATTTAAAAATAAATGAGAGGAAATGTAAGCTAGAAAAGGAAATTAATTCATAGTACACACCACTCAAAAAAATGTCTTGTTATAGGAAGCTCAGGGTTTTCATCCTGTGCTACCTTGGTATTATTATGGCTCCAGTCGATGCTTTAGTTCATCATAAGTTTGAAGTATGTTGGGCATGGAGTAATAATATTAATTAATTGATTTTGTTTTTTATTTATAGAAAAGGTAGCTAATTGGAAGTGTAAGTTTGCAGGTGAGAAGATCTTCACACACAAGGCTATGCACCACCAAAAGCATGCTAACGGTAAACGGGCACTTCCCAGGGCCAACTATATATGCTAGAAGGGGAGAATTGGTGGTAGTCGATGTTATTAATCGTGCCGATGCAAATATAACTATCCATTGGTACGTCAAATTAAAAGCATTTGCATGAAACTGATCATATATCATCATATATAAGCATATATATATGGCGATCGATTTCAGGCATGGAGTAAAAATGCCGAGATATCCATGGACAGATGGCGTCGACGCTGTCACGCAGTGTCCTATTACTCCCGGCAAAAGCTTTCGACAACGAATTCTGCTCTCCGACGAAGAAGGCACTTTGTTTTGGCACGCCCACATCGATTGGACTCGAGCTACTGTGCATGGCGCCATCATCATTCTACCGCCCAAGACACACACTTATCCTTTCCCTAAGCCTCATGCTCAAGTTCCTATCTTACTAGGTATTAAAATTCTCGACCAATATTAATTGTGTTGGAATTCTATTAATTAATGTTGCATGCAGGAGAGTGGTGGAATGATGATGTGCAACAAGTTTACGAGGATTTTCTAGCCCAAGGAGCCGGTGCCAAATTGCCTGATGCTTTCCTCATGAATGGTCAACCAGGCGACCTGTATCCGTGCTCAAAACAAGGTAAAATCCAAACAAATAGGAGTCAAATACTCCCTCCTTCCCGCCCAAGATGCTACATATTCTTTTTCAGGCCGTCCCAACGAAGATGATACATTTCTATATTTGGCAAAAATAAGGAATTTTAAACACTTAATTAACATTAATTAAGTATTCCCTTATTATCTTCTATTTCTTACTTTATTATCACTTTATTACATTCTCCCTCCTACTTTATCACTTTATTATTACACACTTAAAACATTAATCTACAACTTCTTAAATCCCGTGCCGAAAAACAAATGTATCGTCTTGACCGGGACAGAGGGAGTAAAAGTTTTACTAATTAATTTGGTTTGATGCAATTAATGCAGATACAGTGAAGTTGAGTGTGGAGGCGGGCAAGACTTACCTGATCAGAATGGTTAACGCAAGATGAACTTCATTATGTACTTGAAAATCAAGGACCACAACGTGACGGTGGTGGGCGTGGACGGTGCCTACACGAAGCCGCTGAACACCGATCACATCGCGATCACCCCCGGCCAGACCATAGATTTCCTTCTGGAAGCCAACCAGCCGCCCAGCCGTTATTACATGGCCGCCAGAGTCTACTCCACCCCCTTGTCGCATATTTACATCCCCACCACAGGAATCGTGGAGTACGTTGGTAACTACACCCGGCCCCGACCGTCATCGCCGGTGCTTCCATCTTTCCCTGAGATCGACGATGGGGTGGCCAGGTACACCCATTTCAGCAACAGGCTCAGAAGCCTCGCCGACGACAACAAAGTTCCTATCAACATCACCCACAACCTGTTCGTCACTCTCTCCATCAATATGTGGCCCTGTCTCACAAATTCTTGCCTGTTCGACGAAAGGATGCTGGCCAGCATGAACAACGTGACCATGTTGTTGCCCAAAACCCAAAATATTCTTGAGGCCTATTACAAAGGGATCAGAGGAGTTTTCACGCCCGATTTCCCAGCGACGACGCCAATAATATTCGACTTCACGCAAGGTTTTAAGCCAGAGAATGTGGCGCCCTCCCATTTCGGAACGGCTGTGTATATGTTGGACTATAACTCGGAAGTTGAGGTCGTGCTTCAAGGCACCAACTATGGCTTTGGCGATGGAATCGATCATCCCATGCATTTACATGGACACAGCTTCTACGTTGTCGGAACTGGATACGGGAACTTCCACCCAAACACGGATCCGCCAAACTTTAATCTCATTGACCCGCCGTTGGGGAACATGGTTTCCGTTCCAAGAAGTGGATGGAGCGCTATCAGATTTAAGGCTAACAATCCAGGTTCAGTTCCCATCTGCTTTTCCTTTATAAATTAAAGTTAAGCAAGAGTCTCATAGCTTATTAAGTAATTAAAGTTGCATTAATATTATCGCGCGCAGGAGTGTGGTTGATGCACTGCCATTTCGAGCGTCATCACAGTTGGGGAATGAAGATGGCGTTCATCGTTAAGGACGGGGAAGGCCCCAGTGAGAAGATGTTGCCTCCGCCCCCAGATATGCCCCGCTGTGAAGCGCCCCCTGCAGCCTCAACAATTTAGGATTAATTAATTATATCAATCCGCACGTATTGTAAAATAATTGAGTCTTTACTTACACAAGGCTCACCATGATTCAAAATTAAGAAAACCAGCATGGGTTTTTCACCATCAATGTTTCTTTAGTATGTCCACACAAAATGTTACCTTTGATTTTTAAACATTACCCCATAATACAATTTACTATAGTGGGACTCATACTTCAGTCATCCACCACACATTTTTAAACACTATCCCACAATAAAAGTTTTAATGTAAGACCCAAACTCCACTCTTCCACCACATATTTTTAAACACTACTCCATAACAACAACTTTAATATGTGACCCAAATTCCACTCACAACACATTCATCTAGCTTTTCTTAAAATTCGCTCCCAGAAAAGTGAGGAACATTATATTGATCGTGGACGGAGCCATTCGTACCTTTAAAAGTGGTTCATTTAGAAAACTAATAAGAAAGTATAATTAAAATAAAAATGGTAGAATCCACTTTTAACAAGATAGATTAAAATACAAAAATAAGTCATTTTTAACCAAACAAAAGAAGTATAAATTTATTTTAAAATTCGTTATAATTTAAAATACATTATAATTTTTCGGATTTTCAATTGCAGGATAAGTTTTTAAAAATTCGGCATAAGTAGGACAAATTGAGCCCGAAAAAAAATTTATCCTGCAATTGCAAGCCCAGAAAAATTTGTCCTACATTTGCAAAACGCCCAAAGTTACGAGCCTAAAAAACTTTGGGCTCTCAAATTTAATTTAGTTCATCAATCATCATATTTTATTTTCTTCTCCAATATATTATGTTCACGTTTTAAAGTTATTTATCTCCCTTAAATATATTTCCTACTATTTTATATAAATGTGATAGAAAGAATAATTCATAGTAATTTGTCCAAACTGTAAATATAAAAAAGAAAAAGGAAACAAAAAAAACTATACTTTTTGTCTTGTGGCGGTAGCATCCAAACAACAAATTTGTCGAAAACATTAAATTACAAGTGGTGACATACCACCAGCATGCTCAATACACGCATTATTTTAATTATTCATATCATATGGTATCAATGCATAAATGTAAACATAGAAAAATGTCACGAGCTACGACATTTATTAACATCATATAAACAATTGAAGTCTATAAGCTCTCCGAAATAAATTTACCCACATCATGGATAGTTTAATGAACAGCTACAAGTTATCAGAGATAGGTGTTTCTTGCCGTCAAAACACAAATATGGTTCATTAATATCGTTAATATGGACTCCACCACTTTTTTAAATATCATAATATTTTCTAATTTTCGAATTTCCACTTTTTAAATTGGAATATTTTCCAATTTCCTATCAGAAATTGGAAAATATGGAAAACGTTTCCTAATGGGCACCATCATTTTTTATTTTTTATTCTTTAATCACACTCATCCAAAGTCTCAGGCCAAAACAAAACACTTGTTAATTGTTATGAAAGAGAGTAATATATTTATAAAATTATAAAAATACCCTTATTTTATTTTTATTTTTTTAAATCCAGAGGCTCCAGTGACCCCCTGCCCACCCCTGTTCGCATCCCCTCATTAGCGGAATGAGATAAAGTGTACCACACTTTATGTCCCACTTTGTGTTTCATTTTAAATTTTGTTTAATTTCTTATGTATATTTTCTTCAATTTCAACTTTGTATGCTTTAGTTTAATTTTGTGATTATTAACTAGGGTTTATTCCATCAATTTAGGGTATATAATTATTTTTTATCATTTAATTTCACTTTTATTAGCTAATAATAGGTTGATAAATTCAAAGTCATGGTATATACTTTTTAAAAAATTTAATTTTTTGAAATAAAACTTCAATAAAATTCATAGTATTATAATAAATTTTATTTTTATAAAAAATATTTTAAAATAATAGATATAAGCACGGGACACAGTGACACACATAAAAATATTGTGGGACACTTGATCTCATCCCCTCATTAGCGATGGACCGATGGTCTAATAAGAGAATGAGCGACACAGACATAGGATAAAATATTGCGAAAATTCCAATTCAGCCAGAAATAGAAATAGTGTTGGTTAAAAATCAAAATTTGATAATATAGACAATTAACCCTTAATTAATTAAATAATTAATTACCTTGGAGATAGTTTGCATATATAGATAACATCGTAAGCATGGTCAGATTCCCAATCTCAGTTGGAATCTCGCCGCTGAACTGGTTGTAGGCCAACCGCAGATCCTCCAGCTCCGTGCATCGATAAATACTCGCCGGAGGAACGTTAGGTTTCCGAGATGCGGGGCAAGGGTTCCGCTGAGGGCGAGGCCGGAGAGATTGAGGGCGGTGACGCGGTGGTGTTTGGCGCCGCACTAGACGCCAGTCCAGTCGCAGACAGAGGTGTTGGTGAGCCAGTTGCTGGTTAGGACGTTATTTGTGTCCAACGTTATGCGTTTTTTGAAAGCGAGTAGAGCTCATTGATCTGTGGTGAGATCGAGTGATGAGATGAGGGTGAAGAAGAAGAAGAAGAAGAAGATGCTTAGAAGTAAGAGGTAAAGTGTGAAAGGAAATGAGAAAGAGGAGTCCATAGATATGGAGTAAGTGCATGTGATTTTGTTTTGTTAATCAAGTGGGAGGGTATATGTATATATGGAGTAGTATTTACTGAAAGCTAACATATGCCACCTAATTTAATAATTTAAAAAATGTCTTCAATTTTCTCACAATAATCTCTAATTTAAGAATAATAGAATAAGAATGTTATGATGTGATATGTGCCTAACTTTTTACTCCCTCTGTTTCATTAAAAATAACATGTATTTCATTTTGAGTTATCCCACTAGAAATGACATGTTTCCATAAATAAAAAATTTAATCTTTAAAAAGGTGTAGACCGTACCACATTCAATCGATTTACACATTCTCTTTATTTCTTATGTCGAAAATTTTTGAATCACATGTAGACTTGTAGTAGGACGAAGGGGGTACTATTTTTTAAACATTGTGATATAAAGATGGCACGAGTTTGAAGATAAAAAGATAAAGATGTGAAAAGTAATGGTAAATGAAAAATCAATAAAAAGGAAAGTTTTTTTTGGGAGAGATGAAAAAAAATTATGAAGTTATGTGGAGAACGAATGTAGTAATTTAATTTCTTTTTACTTTTATTTTATTTTTAAAATTCTTTTTAGGCCCCCTAAATAAAAAGTCTAGTTGGTCAATACTTCAAGCCATCTTTGATCCTTTGACTTTTAGAGTGCGTTCTCTTGTAAATTTATCATGAAAAAATCAAGGATAAACAATATTTCACCATTTAAATCCCTCATTTCTTTTTCCACATATCCTACTTGACCCTTACTCATTCATCATTTACACTAAAGAAGGGATAATATTATCCCTCCAAAAATGTGTGATAATATTATCCATCATTTGTAGTGTAAATGAGGAATGAGTAGGAGTCAAATAGGAAATGTGAGAAAAGAAATGAAGAATTTAAAAGGTGAAATTTTTGTTTATCCTTCATTTTTCCATAATAAATTTACAATCAAAGAGAATACACCTTAATGGAAAATCACAAGAAATCTTTTTTTCATTTGTTTTTTAGAGGAAAATGACAAGGCATCTTCTCAGACGCATGGGCATTGCAAAATTTTGAAAACAGAAAATGATATCACATGGGCTGACAAATATAATAGACCCTCAAGTTGCCAAGGGTGGAGCCCACAAGGACTTCATTATTCCTGAATGACTAGGGAATGCCTCAAATTAAGTGCTTAAGTCTTTTCTATAGTACAAATAAATTAGCTTTTCAAAAAAAAAAATTGTAGTACAAATAAATTAAATCTACACTCGACTCAATTGGTAATAAAATTAAATAAATATGCTTATGTTAGTCAAGAATGGCAGCAGCTATGAATGTTGGCTGCATTTGTTAGTCAAAAATGGCTAACACACCTACCATTATTTCTTAATTTAAATCGAATGCGCACTTTATGAACATCACCATGTGGAACAAAATGACTTCACATGATAGGAGTAGGTAAGTAATCCATAACCGAAAGAATTACCTTCTCTTTTGCAGCCTCCTTTACGAGAAATTCCCGCACAATATCATGAAGGCTACAACTCTTTATTTTCCCATCAGACTTCTTGTTGGTGACCAAAACTAAACTTCTTTCGACAAGATCCTCGATACAATCTTCTGCCTCATCTTCTAAGCTTTTAGATCCATTTGAAAGTGTTACAAAACCTTCAGATATCCACTGGTGAATAAGTTCTGAGACACGAATCTCATAATCTTCTGGAAAGCTAGCCATATATAAAAGACACGGCTTCGAGTGATTGGGTAAATGGGTATAACTCGAACCAATTATTGTTTCAAGCTGCCCGCCATTCGCAGCAATTTGCTTCCATGAGTATCGAGTATGGATCTTAGATAGAAGTCCGGCCACCACAACAATTGAGAGGGGCAACCCTGCACAATTTTTAACAATTTTCTTTCCAATGTCTTCTAGTTCAATAGGAATGTCTTTATATCCGAACACCTTCTGCTTTAACAAATTCCAGCTATGATGTGCATCCAACAAACTCATGATAGTATGAATGGACATAGAAGAGTCGACATACGCAGCCACATCTTGCAACCTTGTGGTGACTATGATCCGACTACCATTACCAACATCAGGGAACAACATCTTTACATCATTCCCAGGCTTTCTTACTCCACATGTCGTCCATTACAATAAGATACCTCCGACCTTTTAGGTACTCGCAAATTAAGGTTTCTATAGGGGTGTCGCTCTTTGCATCTCTTAGTGCTGAAATTTCTTTTATGGAAGCTAGAAGATTTAGAACAATGCGTTCTACACTATGATCTTGTGATATTGTGACCCAACCACAAGTACTAAAATTTTTAATAATCAATGCATGATTATAAACAATTTTAGCAAGTGTGGTCTTACCAATGCCTCCTGTTCCAACAATTGGGAGGACCTGTAGTTTGGATGATCCCTTGCAAAGCCGATCCTTGATCAATTCCACATCCTCTTCCAAACCAACCACGTCGTCATCTTTGCTTCTTGTAATTGCTGATCTTGACGATCGTTACCCTTGATGCAATCCACCACATCTCCAACGGTTGACTCCAATCTCTCTGCTAGTTCCCTCAGCCGGTTTTCAAGTATGACTGTCGGATTTATCCATATAACATCTGAAAGGTTTTCATCACAGAAGAGATATTCAATAATCCCATGTGTTGAAATTGCTGCCTCTCTGATTCTTTCTTTGTCTGGATAGTGTTTGAGATTCAACTGCAAGACAATAGCTTGGACGCGGATGGATAAAATTTCTTCTTTTACAGAGTGAGTGATGGCGCGATTATCACCATGCTTTACGATTCGATCTAAGGTTTGAAGCAGCGTATCAAGAGCTTCATAAGCCATCTCGATTGGGCACGAGCAATTTGTCAACCCTGTGTTGTGAAGTCGTGTGATCTGTTCAATTTTAACTAACAACATCGCCACATCAAATACTAAATCATCTTAACCAATGATATAATAATGTTTAGATAAAGAAAGATCATCTAAATCATCTGGAATTAGTCACAAACAAGCAACACTAAGATCTCAATCACATAATCTAGCTACACATAACGAAATCCGTTCAAACAGAGAAAACGAAACCTTTCCGAAACGAAGTGGTCCGTTGTTAAGAATCAATGGAATTTAATCGTATCAAATACCTTAAGAACTTGTAAAATTTGACAGATCAAAACATTGATGATGCCAAAACGGAAGCATTGGTGATATTTTTCCTTTTTTGTTTAAAAAAATAGAAAAAAAGAATAAAAAATAAAAGAAATCAATTGGTTTTTCTCTCTTCAGGGGAAATGATTATATATATATAGAGGGGAAAATTCAATGGAGACCACTCCCTTAGATAAATAATAAAGATCAAATCTTGTGCGTCGATCTTGCTTAATCTAAAGGTGATAATTTAACCTTTAATTATGATTTTATTTCATTTATTTTATATAATAAAGATTAGGTTTGTCATTTTGTATTTTCTTCTCCCTACTCATTCTCTCTCTCCCAACTCATGCTCTCTCTCTCAACTCACGCCATCTCTCTCTCCCACACCGTTCTTCTCCGGCGAAGCCGCCGGCAGCAGTCTGGCGCCGCCTCTTCCTCCTGCTGCTCCTCGCCTCCATCTCCTCCTCTGTCTGATCCGCCGTCCCCTCCGAGACCGCCGCTGTCCCCTCCATTCCCCCTTCCCTCGCCTCCCTCTCCAATCTCCCCAATCTGTTGACGCTGGCGTCGCCAAGGAGTGGCCGACGAAAACGGCGATGGTGAAGAGGGAGTTCACGTTCATCAGGCCGTCCAGGGCGGTCACGTGGACGCTCGTGGTGGCGACCGTCGCACCGCAACATCAAGATATATTTCAGAGAGTGATATAGCGACACAACAAACTCACGGGAAAATACAAGCTCAAGAAAAGTTTCATATTCCATATGTTGTTTCCGTATCATCAAGATATATTTCAGACAGTCAAATATTTCATCAGCTCCATTATTAACAACAGCTATTCAAAATTCTACAGCAGGGAAAAGAAAGAAAACAGAGTCATCCAACAAAATACCAATCAGCTAAATCTGTAAAAAATTTCTACAAAGAGCAGTTTCTAAATAATCTCTAACCTGTAACGGAGCGGTCAGTGTATCCGGAATGCTTCACACGAACTTGAAAGCTATCGTTTCCAGAATCCCGTTGCATCTTTTCTATCACTTCTGCGGAGCTTAAAAGACTACGCTTCTCAACCTCAATCAGCTTAAGTGTTGGAATGTATCCAATATTACTTGGAATCTTGTATAGATCATGACACTGACGAAGTATTAGGCACTCGAGTCTAGGGAAGTGGCTAGCTTCAGTTATCCAATCAACCAAACCTGATCTGTCAATTAGCAAGAGCCGCAGCTCGCGAAATTCCCCCTCGGTTGTTATCCATAAACTGCCTTGGCATGCATAGTTTCTTAGTTTAAGCACTTGAAGATTAGGTAACGAACCAATGATCTTCATATGACTCCAAGAAAGCCTCCAACCACTCAAGGTTAATCTTCTCAGTTGTAGAGGAAAGTTTAGACCTCCAATTTCATCAAATTGTCTAGATGAAAGATCTCCACGCATCTCTAATCTCAGTTCATCAAGTTGTCCAGATGAAAAAACTCCAGGCATCTTCAATTCCAGTTCATCAATTTGTCTAGATGAAGAAACTCCACGCATCATAAAACCCAGTTCATCAAGTTGTCTAGATGAAAAACCTCCACGCATCTCTAATCCCAGTTCATCAAGTTGTCTAGATGAAAAAATTCCACGCATATTGGATCCGAGTAAATCAAGTTGTCTACATGAAAAATCATCATGCTTCTCCAATTTCAATTTCTCAAGTAGACAAAAAAATTTAAGATTATTGAGGCAATAGCCCGCATCGGCATCAAACTTCTCCTTGGTGTAACATATTCCCAGCTTTTTAATGTTTGGAATCATTTCCACCATTCTTTTATTGCACACCAAGTCTGTTGCAAGCGAAAGTTCCTACAAGTTATCGAGGGGATTTTGTTCCCATTCAGGGCTCGGTAAGGGTTGAAATGAGAAGGCAATAAGATGTCTTAATTGTCGCAACCTCCAAATCTCCATGGGCAAACGAACCTCAGATCTATAAATAATTAAAGTCTGAAGATTCTGAAGC
This sequence comes from Salvia miltiorrhiza, assembly GCF_028751815.1. Taxonomy (NCBI): domain Eukaryota; kingdom Viridiplantae; phylum Streptophyta; class Magnoliopsida; order Lamiales; family Lamiaceae; genus Salvia; species Salvia miltiorrhiza. The sequence goes on from NC_080389.1 coordinate 3,451,028, forward strand.
TTTGATATAGCTGAAGGAACAATACTATTGGGAATGTTGGAAGCAAGGTAAGTTAAATGAACCAGATCGAACACTTGACCTGGCTTCCAATCCCAATTATTGTTTCTACGTAAAACTTGAAGGACCCTCAATGAGTTAAACTTCTCTACAACGCCCTCAGATCTATACCCTTTCTTCGGAATACATATTGTAAGTGTTGCTTCCTTCATACTTTGATGTTAAGCACTGTGTTAGGGCAACACACTAGTGCACACAGAGAAATATTGCAGCGGAAATAAAAATGGGAGAAGACACAAAGAGATGGAAAAATTCTTCAAGTTATAATTTATAACTTGAAGACGCCTTATGGCAAAATGACTAAATGGAGAATGAACACTCACGTTCAATACCTTTACAAGACTCTAGGTATTTGAACATTAGACACTCTCACTAACAAACGAAAACTGGATTCAAGAGCTATACTCCGAAATCCGACGAAATCAATAAATGCTATAAACAATGTTATCCCAACACTCTAAACAGCATTCGTACACAGATCACTCAAATGACTTGATTTTGATCTACAAACTTCGTGATCTGAACTAAGACTTCTCCTTGGTATATATAGGCATCTCAATCTTGCATCCCAAGGTTGAAGTCATGGGTCTTGATAGTGGACAAGTGGCCGTTTGAAGGTTTGTTGAACTCACTCCACTTTGTCCACTCCTTCCCTTGAATTTAGGAGCTTCCAACAGCTCCTCCTCTCTCTCTCTCCTTATCTTCACTTCCTTCTTTTTAGCAACCGAAAATCCTTCTCCTCAAAACCTTGTTTGCAGCTTCAAATCTCAATTCTTGACTAGGTCAAAACACCTACAAAAAAACACACGTGTAGAAAGGCAAAACAAGCACACTAACAAGTGAGATATTTATGGAGTTAGATAAATCAACTCCAACAAACTCCCCCTTTTTGCCTTTCTTCACAAAACCAGAATAACACACTACTCCCCCTCGCTGTAATCTCCCCCTACAGATGTAACATCATAGCCAGCAACAAAACCAAAAAAAAAATTGCAAGCTTAAGAGAACAGCTACACAAACTCTAAACCATCCATCATCAAAAAACAAATTCCCCCTGAATCAAAGACTCACCCTGCCTTCATTACTCCTTGTCCTTGTCCCCTGCTCCATCAGCATCTTCAGCAGCATAATCTCCCCCTTTTTGGGAAGAAAAGAGGGCTGTCACTTGCCCTTTGGCTTGGCTTAAGATGGAAGATGACTCCCCATGGACTATGCTAGCCTGCAGTTCTTCGATGTGCTGCAAAAAAAACCTGCAAAGTCAAATATTTCCTTTTTCCTGTCGGATGCTCCCTCGTGGACTTTTCGACTTCTGGTGGGGTAATGGAAGAGATGGGCGTTGGGTTGAGCACTACTCTGGTGGCTTCCGGTGTTTGAATAACTGGTGGATGAGGAGGCACACTTTCTGTTGCTGGGTTTGTCGCCGGTGCATTCAGAGTCGGCAAACATAACCAAGATCTCCATCTTTCTTCGAGCTTCCCCTGCACAAGCAATTACTAACACAACAGCTGTCAAAACATGCAGGGAATACAAGACAAAACCGATTAGAGAGTTCAGAAAACAACATCAGGTCACCAAAAACAAACAGAAGGTTCATCAAAAACCAACTGCTAACAAACTTCCCCTGTCTCCTCTAAAGATCTCTTGATTTGGTCATTTTGCCTGTTCACTTGCTTCCTCTGCATCTGCTGCAGCATCGTCTACTCCCCTTTTTGGGAAGAAAGAAACTCGACAAAGTCTTTCCTTGCTTTCAAATGGTAGAGTTCCATATCGTTGACGCATTGCAAGATCGATCGAAGATCTGCCACTGGTACTGTGACCATAGCATCTGCCGCAACACTAAAAACAACTTGAGAAGTTCAGAGGTTCTCTACGTCAAACAAAGATGATGAAGAGTGATGAAGATGATGTGATTGCATGGCAATAAATAAAGAAAAACAGATCCAAACACTCAAAAAACAAAATCGTTGAAGTATCTCTTCATCACAATTTCGAAATTTAGGGTTAGAACTTAAGGAAACCAAGATAGAGATAGGCACAAATAAAAATCATGGAAAGCTTCAAGATTCACAAAAAACCGTGGATAAAGAGAGAGATCCCACAAAAAATCGGACACTGGTAACTTCCCAAACGTTACAGATTTTACGCCTAATGTGATTTACCATGTTACCATAACATTCACTAACATATATCTCAGCTTTTCATAATTCACACATACAAGCACAGTACCAAGTAAAATTCACTCATTTGTAGTGACATAGAGTGCATCGTCGCAGCGAACGTCGTGCCCCTAGTCTAAACTTGTGAAAGCAATCGAGGATGACCATTTTGTAAGGTAGCATCGTCGCAGCGAACGCCGTGCCCCCCCAAACTACTTTGGTTTTTTCTGTGCTTTAAATAAATTATACACACACATATACTGAGTTAGTGTAGAGGAACATGTTATAGTAACAGAGACCATCACACAGGCAAAAACATGTTGCATCCAAAAGAATAATCACTTTACACATGATGCAACAAATAAACCCTCTTTATTTAATCACGAAAGCAAAGGCCAAGAGACCTTCTTAATGTGGTAAATCTCTCAAAAACCAAGGGTTTTCTAAAAATATCCACAATTTGATTTTTGGTTTGAACAAAGTCTAGCTTGATTACCTCTTGTTCCACCAAATCGTGAAAAATGTGATGTCGGATTTCAATGTGTTTGGTTCTTGAGTGTTGAACCAGATTTTTCGAGATATTAGTTGCACTGATGATATCACAGTACACCATCATCTCATCGCACATCACACCATAATTCGACAACAATCTAATCGACTCAATTTGTGCCACGGATGCGAATGTATCATCGAAATCCACTCATTCAACTTGAGTATAGCTTTGAGCAACCAACCGGGCTTTGTTCCTCACGATCATTCCACATTCATTGAATTTGTTCTTGAATATCCACTTTGTGTCGATCACATTCCTGCCAGTAGGTCTACGAACCAAATACCAAACATCACTCCGAACAAATTGATTTAACTCATCTTGCATGGCAAATACCCAAAACTCATCACGTAAAGCCTCTTTAACATTTTTAGGTTCAAGTTTTGAGACAAAACACATAAAACCAGGCAAAGACGTGCAAATAGAATATAAGCAAATCATTTTTCGGTAATCTAATGGTTCTCTACCTCGTGTCTTCACACCATCATTCACATTACCTATCACTTGAGAGACTGGATGATTTTTGCGTATTCTTCGAGAAGGCTCACATTTCTCACTCCCTTTTTGAACATCTGCTACCTTATCTTTTTTGTTGTCACTTTGATCTTCAGGGATCTGTGATGTGGTGGCTTCTGTTGTCTCAGCATTTTCTGTTGCATTCCTTGATGTGGTGGCTTCTGTTGCCTCAGCATCTTCTGTTGCATGTGTCGAAGGGACTAGTGCTTCTATCACTTGATATTCCATGTCCTCCTCATCTGTAACACTACTCAAATCATCAAATACCACATTGACAAATTCTTGAACCGTTTGGCTTCTCAAGTTAAAAACCCGAAAGGCTTGACTATTCGAGGAATACCCTAGAAAAATACCTTTATCACATTTATCATCAAATTTTGTGAGGTATTCTCTTTCATTCAGTATGTAACACACACAACCAAAAACATGGAAGTATTTGAGATTTGGTTTCTTACCCCGCAATATCTCATACGGAGTTTTGAACGTACCTGGTCTGATGTTAACCCGATTGTTAATATGGCATGCTGTGTTCACAGCCTCTGCCCAGAAATGTTTAGACAAGTTCTTCGAGGTTAGCATCACTCTTGCCATTTCCACCAGTGTTCGGTTCTTTCGTTCAACCACTCCATTTTGTTGTGGCATCTTGGGAGCCGAAAACTCTTGAAATACTCCTTTATTTTCACAAAACTTTGAGAATGACGCATTCTCAAACTCACGGCCACGATCAGATCTTATTCTTGAAATTCTCACACCACACATATTAGCAATTCATGTAAACCATGTTTTAAAAACGTCAAAGGTTTCAAATTTCTCACGTAGGAAGAATGTCCATGTGTATCTTGAGAAATCGTCAACCAAAATATATACATACCGTTTTCCTTCAATGCTTTCGATTTCAACTGGACCTACCAAATCCATATGAATCAGCTCGAAGCACCTTGTTGTGCCGAAATGTTGCTCAATATGCTGGACAGCACTGTGTGTAGCATGGATCTGCATTCCCCTTTGGCAATTCTCACACCCAAATTTTTCCTTTTGTGTCAGTATGGGAAGTCCACGAACTGCCTCCATCTTTGATAGCCTGTTAAGATTTTTGAAGTTAGTATGCCCTAATCGTTGATGCCACAACATGCCATCGTCTATTTTTGCCTTGTTGCATTTTGGTTCATCAGCCAAATAGCAATTATCAACCGATCTTTGACCCTTCATAATACAACAATTTTGACTATCATACACTTCACAAGAATCTTTGTTGAACTTAACATGCAAATTATCATCGCATAATTGGCTTATACTAATGAGATTTGCCATAAGCCCTTTAACATGAAACACATTCTTGAGAGTATGTAGTCCAGGCACATTTAAAATACCTTTACCGACGATCTTACCTTTCGATCCTCCACCAAAAGAGACATATCCTCCGTCACATACCTGATATTTACTCAAGAGCGCATTGTCACCTGTCATGTGACGGGAACATCCGCTGTCGAAGTACCACGAGCCTGAAATGTTAGTCTTAAAAGCAGTAAACACAACATTACATTTCATCTCTTCCTTCCTTACCCATCTCATCACATTCCTCCTTACCTTCTGTGATTTTTTCTTCATCTTAGCTTTAGATTTCTTTGCGTTAACAAATATCCTCTTCTCGTCGTTGAATTTCCTAAAACAAAATGGTTGTATGTGACCAATTTCAAAGCAATAATGGCATACATACCTTTTTCTCCATTTTTGTTTCTGCTCTATGGGAGTTCCTTCAACCACAAACTCCTTCCCATGGGTTGATTTTACTTTTGTTTTCCCCGGTGTGGGGTTAACAGCGGGCGCAGCTGTGGGCATGATTGGGCGTATTTATACGCATTTATTTGGGGAATTTTAGTATGATTTCTATGTTTAATTCGTGTTAAATATTGTCTTTAAATATGAATTATTGTCTTATATGAATTTTTATGGTATTTGATAGGTTTTGGAGAAAAAGTATTGATTTTGAGAAGAGTTTTGAAGTCGTGAAGCTGTGTGAAGAGGAAGTTGTGCACGTCTGCCGTGGGGTGTGCCCATTTTGACTGGGTGTGAATTGATTACATGGATTGAAGGCTAAAGTGCCGAGAAGAAAGAAATGCTAGGCCACCATGTTTGATTTTGACTGATTTTAATTTAGTTATGTTGCTAAGTGGGCCTTGCGCCACTTTTCTTTTATTTTAAGTTATGAGGATAGACTTTTGTTTTGGTTAGGCCATGCGCCACTTTTTTAATAGTAGAATTAGGTTTGTTTCCTTAGTTATATATATATTAGGAGTGAGTTTGTTTTAAAAAGAACATCACACATATCAGACGACAATTTTGAGGCAGAGCTTTGGAGCAGAACCTTGCGCAACCTTGGCGTTTTCAATTCAAGTTTTATTTCTTTCATCTTTTCCTTGCAATTTATTTATTTATTTCTTGTGTTATTTAATTATGTTTTCTAGCTAAATTCGTTTATTCCGGCAACGATTAGGGAAGCACTAGCGAAATTATTCTGTGAGATCTAATTGTTCTTATACTTTATTTTATGCTTGCATTTGCGATTCTCCATGTTTAATGATATTAATTGTTTTAATCCATTAGATAGTTGCAAATATTTATTGGGTTATAATTAATTATATAGCCAATTGAACCGGTCATCCGTAATTGTGGTTTAGGTTTGATTAGTGGTAAATTGACACATCAGGGTCAAGGGAAAAGCAGTCTTAATTCAATAATCCTGCGTCAGAGTTTATTGGTTTTGAATCGGGTTTCTCTAGATATTAATGCTATCGGCTCATTAAACCTATAGAGCGTCTCTTACGGTTGTCAGTCGATTAGGGTAGTAATTAGTGAAGCGTCTTCCTGGTTACCGAATAATTAAGGAGAAATAAGATCACGTCAGAAGCGTCTTCGGTGGTTATAACTGGTTTGTTTGCATAATTTAAAGTTATTTTTGCATCGATGATCGGAATAATTGAGCTAGGGTGGACTTAATTGATTGCTGGAATTCTTTTATTAATTGTTGGAATTTTTATTCATCTTTTAGTTAATTGGAAAAATTGGTTTATTCGGATTTTATTTATTTAATTTTAAGTTTAGTATTTTCTATATTTTCTTCTCAAAATTTCGTGGTTACTTTGCAGATTTTAATTAGAGAAATTCTCGCCAGTCCCTTGGGAGACGATTTTGCTTACTGCTGTCTGCGCAGTGTGGGCATACCGGCTGACTGCCGGATATTTTTGGTGTAAAACGACGCACCAAATTTTGGCGCCAAAATTTGGTGCGTCGTTTTACACCAAAAATATCCGGCAGTCAGCCGGTATGCCCACACTGCGCAGACAGCAGTAAGCAAAATCGTCTCCCAAGGGACTGGCGAGAATTTCTCTAATTAAAATCTGCAAAGTAACCACCAAATTTTGGCGCCGTTGCCGGGGATTGGTTTTAAGCAGGATTTTACTGATTTCAGTCTGTCTTTTATTTTTAGTTTATGCCACGTTCTTCTCGTACAGGCGTATTAGTTTTTGATCCAGAAATCGAGAAGACCGCACGAAAGTTGAAGAAGCAAGCTAAGGAGTGGAAAAAGAGATCCAATTCTGCTCCACCGAGTCTTGAGGATCAAGAAGAAATTGAAGATCCAATGGGTGACCGTAATAATAGGGATGAGGAGAACGATAGAAAGATCGTTGATCCTCGACAGGAACCACCTCAACTGATCAGAGAGTTAGGCCGTCATAGAAGCAATCGCCCTTTGTGCATTGTCCTTCCTGCCATTAATGGCAACGCTGAAATACGGCCTGGTTTCATTCAAGTGCTACCCAAATTCGGTGATTTACCTGGAGAGAGTGCACACAAGCATCTGGCTGAATTTGATCTAGTTTGCTCAACTCTACGCCCTCATGGTTTTACTGAAAATAATTTGAGGCTATTGACTTTTTCTCATACTTTGCAGGGTAGAGCGAGAGATTGGCTTTTTGATCTTCCTCCTGGTTCGATTAGAACTTGGGGAGATTTAGAAGAACAATTCTTGCGAAAATTCTTTCCTGAGTCCAGAGCTGCAAATTTGAGAATGGCCATTAGCAGCATTAAACAGAAAAAGGCGGAGAGTTTAGCCGATTATTGGGAGAGATTCCAACAGCTGTGTCGCAAATGTCCTAATCATGGATTTTCTGACTACCAATTGCTTACTAACTATTTTTATCGTGGTATGTCTTCTTTTGATAGGAAAATTGTTGACGCTGCTTGTGGTGGAAGCTTGACCAATAAAACTTTGGACGAAGCAAAGCAACTCATCGTTGACATGGTTTCAAATGGCCAACAATATGAGGATGAGGATGATGATCGTTATAGGCCAGTGCAGAAAGTAGAAGATTCCAACATGAACGAGAGAATTGATGCTCTCACCTCTTTAGTTAGAGGACTTGCTGTCTCTAAAACTCAACACGTTCAATGTGGAATTTGCTTTGAAAATAATCATCCTACTGATGCATGTCCATCTCTGCAGGATAATAATACTGAGCAAGCGTGCATGGGATCCGCTGATGAGCAAGAGATGAACGCACAAAGGCAAAGGCGAAACGACCCTTTTTCCAACACCTACAATCCAGGGTGGAGAAATCACCCAAATTTTAGGTGGAGACAGCAGGAACCAGGGATGTACGCGCCGAATCCGCTACAGGTTGGACAGTATGCCCATACCGCACGTCCTTCACCGAGTTCTGCACCCAATATGAGCGATATCATGAAGAGCCTCGCCCAGAGCAGTGAAATTGTGAAGAATTTGGTGCAAAGTCAGCAGGCATTCCAGCATGAAACTCAGGCAGCGTTGAGTAATATGGGCACACAAATCACGCAGTTAGCCACTCAGGTGAACAAGCTGCAGGCGAATCAAGGCCGACTTCCTTCTGTCACGGAGATGAATCCCAAGGAAAATGCAAGTGCTGTAACTACAAGAAGTGGGAGAATTCTAGTTGAGCCACAACCTAAGCAGCAGGACAAAGAAGAAAAGCTCGATGAAGCCAAGGACAATGCAGTTAGTGAAAAGTCACCAGAATCCACCGAGCCTATCTCTTCTAAGGTAAGTGGAAAACCTAAGGTTTCAATTCCTCAATCACTGATTGCACCACCTTTTCCTTCTAGGTTGGCTCAGAACAAGAGAATTGAAGAAGAGAAGGATATTCTGGAAATCTTCAAGAAGGTAGAAATAAACTTGCCCTTGCTTGATGCAATTAAGCAAGTTCCCAGGTACGCAAAGTTTTTAAAAGAGTTATGCTCTAAGAAAATGAAGTTTGGGAATAATGCGAGAATTCGAGTGAGTGAGAATGTTTCTGCTGTTCTGCAAAGAAAATTGCCCCAAAAGTGTCGAGATCCTGGTATGTTCACTATTCCATGCATTATAGGTAATAAGACTGTTGAGAGAGCCATGCTAGATTTAGGAGCATCCATAAATGTCATGCCTTATTCTGTGTATAAGGATTTGCAATTAGGACCTTTGAAAGACACTCGTGTTATCATTCAGTTAGCTGATAGGTCTACTGCATATCCCGAAGGTGTTGTTGAGGATGTCCTTGTCAAGGTCAATGATTTGATTTTTCCTGTGGATTTTTATATTGTTGATATGGATGATCCTGCTAAGCAATCCTTGATTCTTTTAGGGAGACCATTCATGAAAACTGCTAAAGCAAAAATTGATGTGGATAGTGGAATGCTTAGCCTTGAATTTGATGGAGATATTGTCACATTTAATATTTTTGAGGCTATGAAGCATGTTGAGGATCCTGAATCTGTGTTCATGATTGATGTTATTGACCATTTGGTTGAGGAATTTGTTGAGAATTTCAGGGAGGATGAGCTTGAGCATGTTATTTTCAGTTCCCTAACTGAAGAGAACTCCAAAACTGAGGAGAATGAAGCCATTAGAGAGATTATCATGCAGCTGTACTCAACGGAGGAAATTCCAGTTCGGCACCTGTCGAGCAGGATGCCCATACCGACCAGCACAGAACCGATTTTGCCCTCTGTTGTGAAGCCACCGAAGCTGGACTTGAAGGTACTGCCCCAGCATCTGAAATATGTGTTTTTAGGAGAGGATGACACGCTGCCAGTGATCATCAACAATGAACTCAGTGCAGAACAAGAGGTAAGGTTGGTAAGTCTTCTTAAGATGCATAAATCTGCCATTGGATGGACTATAGCCGATATCAAAGGTATTAGTCCCTCTACTTGCATGCATAGAATCTTACTTGAGCCTAATAGTAAGCCGTCTAGGGATCCTCAAAGAAAATTGAACCCTGTCATGAAAGAAGTTGTGCTTAAAGAAATTCTTAAATTGCTTGATCTAGGGATTATTTATCCGATTTCTGATAGTACATGGGTCAGTCCTGTTCATGTGGTTCCTAAGAAGTCTGGTTTTCAATTGGTTAAGAATGAGAAGAATGAGTTGATTCCCATGAGGTTGCAAACTGGTTGGCGTATGTGCATTGATTTTAGGAAGTTGAATAATGCTACTAGGAAAGATCATTTTCCATTACCTTTCATTGATGAGATGCTTGAGCGATTGGCTGGTAAGGAATTCTTTTGTTTTCTTGATGGCTACTCTGGATATTTTCAAATTTTTGTAGCTCAGGAAGATCAAGAGAAAACCACTTTTACTTGTCCTTTTGGCACTTTTGCATGGCGTCGTATGCCGTTTGGATTATGTAATGCTCCTGGTACTTTTCAGCGTTGTATGATGAGTCTATTTTCTGACATGATTGAGAGTTGCATAGAAATTTTCATGGATGATTTTACTGTGCATGGAGACTCTTTTGACCATTGTTTGACTAATCTTGAACAAGTTTTGCAGAGATGTGTCGACACTAATTTGGTGTTGAACTTTGAGAAATGTCATTTCATGGTGAGAGAGGGGATTGTTCTTGGGCATGTGATTTCTGCAAGAGGAGTAGAAGTTGATAAGGCGAAAATTGATTTGATTGTTAAGTTACCTTATCCTTCTAATGTGAAAGAGATTCGTGCTTTCTTAGGCCATGCAGGTTTTTATAGGCGTTTCATAAAAGACTTTGCAAAGACTGCTCAACCTCTCACTAGGTTGCTTCATCAAGATGTGTCTTTTGTGTTCGATGACAAGTGCAAGGAGGCCTTTGATTTGTTGAAGAGTAGACTCACTTCTGCCCCCATCATTCAACCACCAATTTGGGGAGAGCCTTTTGAAATCATGTGCGATGCAAGTGACTTCGCCGTTGGAGCAGTGCTAGGGCAGAAAGTTGGGAAAGAGAGCCATGTGATTTACTATGCTTCCAAAACTCTCAACCCGGCTCAATGCAATTACACAACCACGGAGAAGGAGCTTTTAGCCATCGTTTTTGCTTGTGAAAAATTTAGATCTTATTTGATTGGCTCTAAAGTTGTTGTTTATTCTGACCATGCAGCTCTTAAGTATTTGCTCTCTAAAAAAGAATCTAAGCCTCGCTTGATCCGTTGGATTCTACTTTTGCAGGAACTTGACTTGGAGATTAAAGATAAAAAGGGAGCCGAGAACTTGGTAGCTGACCATTTGAGCAGACTGCAGACTGTGTCGGACGGTATGCCCATACCAGACGACTTTCCAGACGAACAGCTGCTACACATCGACGGTAACACTCCTTGGTATGCTGATTTGGTTAATTTTCTAACTGCTGGAGTTTTTCCTAAGGGAATGGAGACAGCCCGTAAGAATAAGTTGAGGAGCCAAGCAAAATACTTCATATGGGATGATCCTTATTTGTGGAAGACCTGTGCGGATCAAGTGATACGACGTTGCATCCCTGATGAGGAGATTCATTCCATTTTGAATTTTTGCCATGCTCATGCTTGTGGAGGTCACTTTGGTCCCAAAAGAACGGTACGTAAGATTCTCGATTGTGGTTTTTATTGGGAAACTATTTTTAAGGATTCTTACAATTTCTGCAAAAATTGTGACAAGTGCCAAAGAACAGGTAATATCTCTTCTCGCAATGAAATGCCTCAAGTCCCTATTTTGGTTTGTGAAATCTTTGACGTTTGGGGAATGGATTTTATGGGGCCGTTTCCTAGTTCTTTTGGGAATTCTTACATTCTTTTAGCTGTTGATTATGTTTCGAAGTGGGTGAAAGTGAAGGCCACCCGCACTAATGACTCTAAAGTTGTTGCAGGATTCCTTAAAGCTAATATTTTTAACAGATTTGGAGTGCCCCGTGCCATCATTAGCGATCAAGGAACTCATTTTTGCAACCGCACTTTGGAAGCACTTTTCAAGAAATATGGAGTCCATCATCGAGTTGCCACGGCATATCATCCACAATCTAACGGTCAGGCTGAAGTTTCTAACCGAGAAATCAAGAGCATCCTTGAGAAAACAGTCAACCCGAGACGAAAGGATTGGAGTTTGAGACTGGACGATGCGGTATGGGCATACCGCACTGCATTCAAGTCACCGATTGGTATGTCTCCGTACAGGCTGATTTTTGGGAAGCAATGTCATCTACCTGTTGAGATGGAGCATAAAGCTTTTTGGGCCGTGAAGGAATTCTGTTTAGATGAGAAAGTTGTTGGCAAAGAGCGGAAATTTCAACTGCAAGAATTAGAGGAGATTCGATTGGAGGCGTATGATCATGCAAGTCGTTACAAGGAACGAACTAAATTTCTACATGACAAATACATTCGAAGGAAATCCTTTGAAGTTGGGCAGAAGGTTCTCTTGTTTAACGCACGCTTAAGGATTATGCCAGGAAAATTGAAATCTCGATGGTTGGGCCCGTTTGAAGTTGTTAGTGTGAGTCCTCATGGAGCTGTGGAAATCCAAAGCCTCGAAACACGAAAGTGTTTTAAGGTTAATGGACAATTACTCAAGCCATACTATGCTGGAGTCGAGATGGAGTCGTTCAATGCGCTCAGCCTGACGTCTCCAACCATTGTCTAAGGATTTTGAACTTCTTTTCTGTCCAGCCAAGGACGTTAAATAAAGGCGCTCATCGGGAGGCAACCCGATTTTTCTTGCCCTTGTTCTGTTTATTTTCGTTTTTTTTCTCAAGTAATTTTGAAAAAAAAAAAAAAAACTTGGGGTGTGTTTTGGTCAATTTCGCAGGTTTGGGGGTTGCCCTCCAGTTTCTGAAAAGTTGGGGGCCAAGGTGCAAATTCTAGAACTAGGGTTTTTGACTAAAGTCAAAATTCCCTCAATTTGGTTTCCCCCAACGCCACCCCCTCCATTCCGCCGCTACTCCGTCCGTCCACCCCTGCCCCGACCACCAGCGAACCGCCCAACCACCATTCCTCATCGCCGGAAGCTTCAGCCCCTCATCCACCTACATGATTCCATTTCAGGGAAGTTTCTTTCTTTTTGCTTTTCGTTTTTGAAGCTTTTGATTTCTTTTAGTTGTCTGCTGTTGTTTCTGTTTTGGTCTGTCATACTCTCACACAATGAGGACATTGTGTTGTCCAAGTGTGGGGGGGTGTCTTTGTTTTGTGTGTCTTTGCTTTGTTGCTATGTTGGTTTTCTTGTCAGTTTCGAGTTCTTTGGCAATGTTATGATGGATGATGTGAAGAGTTGAAATTAGGATATTGGATTTGGTATGATAGGCTGTTGCTCTTGTGATGGAATTATGCATATGTTTGTAGGTGTTCTTGTATGAGAAAAACGTGCAAAATTTGATCAAAATTACTTGAAGCCTACTAAATTGTGAGGATTGAGCCCTAATGAGCACACATGACTAGCTCTAATTGTTTCTTTGATGAGTGATTGATTCGAACTTCTATGCTGAATTTCTGGTTTGCCCTGTTGCCATAGTCAAGACTGAGTTTGAGAATTTAATGCATGAAAATGATTAAGGCATTTTGGAATAACCATTATTTTGGCCTGAACATATTATCCGAAACTTCACTATTCCCTTAGTGAGCCCGTTTGTGCCTAATTTGCTCCTTTTTGTTTGATGAAAACTCACATATATTGAGCCTTAGCCTGTTTTAGCCTGCTTTTGTCCCTTGAAAACATGTGAATGCACTAGATTATGACGAGATGAGAAGATGAGTACTCCTATAATTTTAGTATGTTGAGAGATAGTTCATTGATTCTATGGGATATATATGCTGTTTAAAAAAAAAAAAAAAAAACAAAAAAACAAAAAAAAAAAAGGAAAAAAGAAAAAAATAGAGTTCTATAATAAAATGCATACGTTTTGAGGATTGTGGATATGTTGAGGAGTTACTCTAGAGTTTTATTGATGGAAGGTCTGGTGTGTTGCATGTTTTCAGTCATATATTGAGCCTTTTTGATCCCTTTTCCTTGTTTATCCCACCTATGCGCACCCTAGCCCCATTTCAACCAAAATGCAAGACCTTTTGATTTGTGCATTGGTTCCATATTTTGGTGGAGATAGTGACATAAGGGCAAGCTGTGTTTGAAGGCATAAAGCTGTGAATTGTGTGAATCTATTCTGTCCATATTTGTCTTTTGAGAGAAATTGAGTGAACTTGGTGAGGCAGGATTGAATTTGCACAATTTTGACTTGAATAAAGAACATGGCATAATTTTCTGAGCAAGAGCATGGTTAGTGGTTTGTGGATGATTGTATCTTGATCAAGATTTTGAGTATTATCTATCATATTGTTGCCAAAGCTTTGTTTTTGCTGTTTTGAGTCTTCTTTTGTTCCTTCCCTGTCGTTTTGTTCTTTTTGGTGCTCGAGGGCGAGCTTTGTTTAAGTGTGGGGGGATTTGATTGGGCGTATTTATACGCATTTATTTGGGGAATTTTAGTATGATTTCTATGTTTAATTCGTGTTAAATATTGTCTTTAAATATGAATTATTGTCTTATATGAATTTTTATGGTATTTGATAGGTTTTGGAGAAAAAGTATTGATTTTGAGAAGAGTTTTGAAGTCGTGAAGCTGTGTGAAGAGGAAGTTGTGCACGTCTGCCGTGGGGTGTGCCCATTTTGACTGGGTGTGAATTGATTACATGGATTGAAGGCTAAAGTGCCGAGAAGAAAGAAATGCTAGGCCACCATGTTTGATTTTGACTGATTTTAATTTAGTTATGTTGCTAAGTGGGCCTTGCGCCACTTTTCTTTTATTTTAAGTTATGAGGATAGACTTTTGTTTTGGTTAGGCCATGCGCCACTTTTTTAATAGTAGAATTAGGTTTGTTTCCTTAGTTATATATATATTAGGAGTGAGTTTGTTTTAAAAAGAACATCACACATATCAGACGACAATTTTGAGGCAGAGCTTTGGAGCAGAACCTTGCGCAACCTTGGCGTTTTCAATTCAAGTTTTATTTCTTTCATCTTTTCCTTGCAATTTATTTATTTATTTCTTGTGTTATTTAATTATGTTTTCTAGCTAAATTCGTTTATTCCGGCAACGATTAGGGAAGCACTAGCGAAATTATTCTGTGAGATCTAATTGTTCTTATACTTTATTTTATGCTTGCATTTGCGATTCTCCATGTTTAATGATATTAATTGTTTTAATCCATTAGATAGTTGCAAATATTTATTGGGTTATAATTAATTATATAGCCAATTGAACCGGTCATCCGTAATTGTGGTTTAGGTTTGATTAGTGGTAAATTGACACATCAGGGTCAAGGGAAAAGCAGTCTTAATTCAATAATCCTGCGTCAGAGTTTATTGGTTTTGAATCGGGTTTCTCTAGATATTAATGCTATCGGCTCATTAAACCTATAGAGCGTCTCTTACGGTTGTCAGTCGATTAGGGTAGTAATTAGTGAAGCGTCTTCCTGGTTACCGAATAATTAAGGAGAAATAAGATCACGTCAGAAGCGTCTTCGGTGGTTATAACTGGTTTGTTTGCATAATTTAAAGTTATTTTTGCATCGATGATCGGAATAATTGAGCTAGGGTGGACTTAATTGATTGCTGGAATTCTTTTATTAATTGTTGGAATTTTTATTCATCTTTTAGTTAATTGGAAAAATTGGTTTATTCGGATTTTATTTATTTAATTTTAAGTTTAGTATTTTCTATATTTTCTTCTCAAAATTTCGTGGTTACTTTGCAGATTTTAATTAGAGAAATTCTCGCCAGTCCCTTGGGAGACGATTTTGCTTACTGCTGTCTGCGCAGTGTGGGCATACCGGCTGACTGCCGGATATTTTTGGTGTAAAACGACGCACCAGGGCATAACATTGAATCCTAATCCAGTGATCTCCATGCTACCTACGGACACAAAATCATCATACCTATGTTGGCTCGAATTTCATTTCTTGATGGTAGCTTGAGCTTCGTCAAGCTGGTTTGTGATGTGATCGAGCTTGACTTCCTTTTGAGTAACTAATGCTTCAAGCTTCGCCAATGATGCTTTTAGCTTGGTGTTCTCGTCCTTTGAACTTTCAAGCTCCTGCCCTTGCTTCTTCCATTTTCCAAGGAGCTTATCATAAAGCTTTTTGAGCTCTATGACGACATGTATGGCCTCTTCGGTGCTTTCTTCAGTGTCACCTACACAGGCATTAAAGCACATAAAATTTGAATAATAATCTGAACCATACCTGTTGGAAATAGGGTCTTCATCATCATCAAGAATTAGTGGTCGCATAAAACCCAGATTGCCAGGCTCCATGTGGAAGCAATTGTTACGATAACAATGAGGATCACACTCAGTGTGTCGAGTGTTGGCTCTGATGACAATTGTAAGTGTTGCTTCCTTCATACTTTGATGTTAAGCGCTGTGTTAGGACAACACACCAGTGCACACAGAGAAATATTGCAGCGGA
This sequence comes from Salvia miltiorrhiza, assembly GCF_028751815.1. NCBI lineage: Eukaryota > Viridiplantae > Streptophyta > Magnoliopsida > Lamiales > Lamiaceae > Salvia > Salvia miltiorrhiza. The sequence goes on from NC_080389.1 coordinate 3,467,051, forward strand.
AATAAAAATGGGAGAAGACACAAAGAGATGGAAAAATTCTTCAAGTTATAATTTATAACTTGAAGACGCCTTATGGCAAAATGACTAAATGGAGAATGAACACTCACGTTCAATACCTTTACAAGACTCTAGGTATTTGAACATTAGACACTCTCACTAACAAACAAAAATTGGATTCAAGAGCTATACTCCGAAATCCGATGAAATCAATGAATGCTATAAACAATGTTATCCCAACACTCTAAACAACATTCGTACACAGATCACTCAAATGACTTGATTTTGATCTACAAACTTCGTGATCTGAACTAAGACTTCTCCTTAGTATATATAGGCATCTCAATCTTGCATCCCAAGGTTGAAGTCATGGGTCTAGATAGTGGACAAGTGGCCGTTGGAAGGTTTGTTGAACTCACTCCACTTTGTCCACTCCTTCCCTTGAATTTAGGAGCTTCTAACAGCTCCTCCTCTCTCTCTCTCCTTATCTTCACTTCCTCCTTTTTAGCAACCGAAAATCCTTCTCCTCAAAACCTTGTTTGCAGCTTCAAATCTCAATTCTTGACTAGGTCAAAACACCTACAAAAAAACACACGTGTAGAAAGGCAAAACAAGCACACTAACAAGTGAGATATTTATGGAGTTAGATAAATAAACTCCAACACATATTATGGTACGGATGTGTGAGCTATGCACATAGTCTTTGAGATGTAGATCATACGAACTAGCACATATGTTGTGATGATCTTTTATGAGACATGGAACAAAATGCCTTCGCAGGATAGGAGTAGGTAAGTAATCCATAGTTGAAAGAATTACCTTCTCTTTCGCAGCCTTCCTTACGCAGAATTGATAACACTCATATTTCCATGGTTTTTAATGTTCATATGATGTTAATTTTATAGGAAATTGAGTGTTGGATGATTGTTTTGTGCTTAAATTGCTTTATCTTGTGAAACATGATTCTTACTCGAACTTTGAAGGATTTTTCAGGTTTATTGAGTTCGAATTTGGAAAACTGTTCTGAAATAGAAGTTGTAGTTCATCTCGATACGAGTTTGTGAGCGCAAACGGATCATAAATCGGAGTTTGGACGAGAAAGTTATGGCCGAAACAAAAACGTCGTGCGCAGCTGTCAAAATTCGGCGATCTAAACGGCGACCGCCGAGTTGGTCGCCGAAATTTCTGTTTCAGATTTACACTGCGAGTGTTAAATTCGGCGAGCGCCAAATTTGGTCATTTTTTAGCCCAAAAACGGCGGTCAACTCGGCGACCGCCGAGTTTGACCGCCGAATTTGACGGGTTTGCGAGTTTTTCCGATTTTTAGAGTTCTTCTGGGTTCCAAACACTGTATTTTACCCTGATACTTTAAATAGGTCTTCTTTTGACCTATCTAGGGTTCCTTTTTCAGTTCCCAACTTTTATTTCTCAGTTTCATAGCTTTAGATTATTATTGTTTTCCAGTTTTTACAGCTTGGATTGGATTTCCACAAGATTGAAGATTCAAGCAGCTACAATTATTTTATTCAGAATTTTATTTAATTCAGTTCTTTCAATTGCGTTCTCATTAATTATGTTTTTGCTTTCTTTTATTATGCTTGGCTAGTTCTTTTATCTGAACCTAGGGTTTGTACATAGCTGATTTATTATGTGTTTATGATTTATTGATATCAATTTGCCTTCCAACTTGTGATTCGTGATTCCTGGTGCTTATTTTCTTGTGAATTATTTGGCCAATATTTTTCATGTCTAGCTGTTCAGTTTGAGTCTTGAATGCGATAATTGTTCAGCCAATTCAGGAATGCATGTTATAGTAGTAGCCTTGACACTTGAATGGGATAGGTGAAACTATAGGGAGCTATTCTTTGTGTACGCTTGGGAGTTAATTTATTCCTTGGAGTCTTGAATGTGAAGGGGGGTAAATTAATCTACTTTCATAGGTGTTCGTTAGAGAAGCTTGTGAATAGTTATGTGATCTCTCATCAGGGTTGGATTAAATTGGTAATTGAATCAATAGATTAAATGCATGTAATTAATTAGTAAAAGTACATCCCTAGGGTCAGAGTCTTTTATTATTTGAGTTTTTACCTTATTTTATTTGTTGTTATTTGAATTTAGTGCTAATCAAACCTTCCTACTTTCTGTTGCCTGTCTACTGTTATAGTCTGTTTAGGAGATAGCTAGAGTTATTTCGTTGTGTCAGTCCCTGAGGATACGATACTCGATTGCTTATTATTTGCTACAATTGTCTGTGTTAGTTGCAGTTTTTGTTGCTAAGAAAATAGTGATCAAGAATTCCCGCACAATATCGTGAAGGCTGCAACTCTTTATTTTCCCATCAGACTTCCTGTTGGTGACCAAAACTAGACTTCTCTCGACAAGATCCTCCAAACAATCTTCTGCGCCCTCTTCCAAGCTTTTAGATCCATTTGAAAGTGTTACAAAACCTTCAGATATCCAAAGATTAACAAGTTCTGTAACACGAATCTCCTGATCCTCTGGAAATCCAGCCATATATAAAAGACACAGCTTCAAGTGATTAGGTAAATGGGTATAACTCGAACCAATTATTGTTTCAAGCTGCCCGCCGTTTGCAGCAATTTGCTTCCATGAGGATCGAGTTTGAATCGGAATCTTAGATAAAAGTCCTGCCACCATCACGATTGAAAGGGGGAGTCCCCCGCAATTTTGAACAATTTTCTTCCCAATATCTTCCAATTCAATAGGAATGTCTTTATCTCCGAACACCTTCTGCTTTAGCAAATTTCAGCTATGATGTGCATCCAATAGCCTCATAGTATGAATGTCGTTAGACGAGCTGACATAAGCAGCCACATCCTGCACCTTTGTGGTTACTATGATCCTACTGCCATTACAAGCATCAGGAAACAAACTCTTTACATCATCCCAAGCTTTCTTACTCCACATGTCGTCCATTACAATAAGATACGTTCGACCTTTTAGGTACTCGCAGATTAAGGTTTCCATAGGGATGTCGCTCTCAGCATTTGAAATTTCTTTTATGGAAGCTAGAAGATTTAGAACAATGCGTTCTACACTATGATCTTGTGATATTGTAACCCAAGCACAAGTACTAAAGTTTTTCCTAATCAATGAATCATTATAAACAAGTTTAGCAAGTGTGGTCTTACCAATGCCTCCGGTTCCAACAATTGGGAAGACCATTAGTCTGGATGATTTATTGCAAAGCTGAATACTGATAGCTGCCAGATCTTGTCGAAAACCAACCACCTCATCATCATCTTTGCTGCTTGCGATTGCTGATCTTGATGATGAACAAACATCGGGGGGAGAATCAGTTATGCTGCTGACTGAGTCCTTACCACCCTTAACGAAGTCCACCACATCTCCAACAGTTGACTCCAGTCTCTCTACTAGTTCCCTCAGCCGGTTTGCAAGTCGGACTGTCGGATCTATCGTCTTACCATCTGAAAGGTTTTCATCACATAAGAGATATCCAATAATCTCATGGGTTGAAACTGCTGCCTCTTTGATTGTTTCTTTGTCTGGATAATGTTTGAGATTCAACTGCAAGACAACAGCTTGGACGCGGATGGATAAAATTTCTTGTTTTACAGAGTGAGTGATGATGCGATCATCGCCATGCTTTAGGATTTGATCTAAGGTTTAAAGCAGGGTATCAAGAGCTTCATAAGCCATCTTGATTGTTCACAAACAATTTGTCAAACTTAATGTTTGTTGGGTTGTGAGTTGTCATCTGTTCAATTTGAATACATCAAAGCAAAACCGAGTGATCCAACCACTATTCGTTTGAATATAATTTTCTGCATTTCTTTGACCAGGTTTAGATCTACTCTAAACTATTTTATTGATGAGTTTAATTATTTGTTATTAGAGTTGAGTAAAATAGATAAGATTGATAAGATAAAGTAAGATCGGATGACGATTAAATAAGCAATTCAGGTTTAGAGTGATAAATTTTCTAGCAAGCGGTGCGACCTCCTGTCTGTGAATAGTGAGATATCAGGTTCAAACCCCACTGCTCCCCCTCCCCAACTCCCCCAAGTCAAGAAAAGGTTTAGAGTGATAAATAATTATTGCGGACTAAGTTATTCATCAGGGCCCAAACATGCATACCAATCATTTGAATAAGTTGGAGTATTTTATCGATCTTGTCTTATCACACTATAAGAAAATGTCTTGTTAAAGATCGAAAATAACGGTCCAGAAAAACATAGCATTAACAATCAATAATTATTTACTAGTTTTCCAAAAAAAAAATTTAAATAATAACGATTGAAAATTTGATCACATTTTATTTAAATTATTTTATGCAATTAACGACTGAAATATCTATCATTAAATATTATTCCCTTCGCCCCCACATAAAACAATATACCCAGATAAGACAAATGTGATGTTTGGTATTATTATTTAAATTCAAGATTAAACTTCAATTTACTAAAATAAACTTGATAAAATAAAAAAAATTACAACATCATCCTACCACCTACCAATTCTGCAAACATCTCCCCCAAACTCTTCGCGAATTTTCTAGCAGAACTTCAACAGAAACACCTCAACAATCACAAAGCCTGCAAGATCAATCATCTCAACGTCAAGGCCCACATCCTCGTCGGTGTTCGATGGGAATCCTTGTAGCCTAGCCTCCAACTCCGACGACACCGTTTATGGGTCTGACTTCACATTTGTTAAATGTAGAGAAAGCATGGGGAATAGAAGTGAGAATTGGGCAGTAGAAGTGAGAGAGAAGATTTTCATTAATCTGGAAACTTGAATTTACAAAATGCAGAGCTCGATCCTTATATACAAAGAAGAAAGAGAAGAAAGGCATAACTACTCTAACCTCCGTTTGACTAGTCAGCTAACCATTTTGCTGACTCAGCTTAACAGAATTTAAGCTAACTAACAGACTATTAACAATAAGCTTAACAACATTAGATCTCCTAGCTAAGTGCTTGGCTCCAATTTTCCACTCACTCTCCGCCGGCGACCGGAAGCGCTCCTTCTTGGTGTGCCGCCGTTGGCGAACAATCGAGGGCCAGAGCCGCCAACGTCTCACTCTCGATGCGCAGCCGCAGTTGGCCGACGTTGTTCCGAGATTGTAGAATAGAGGGTAAATTTGAGAATCAAAGCTTTAATAGAGGATACTGTTCCTACAAGATCATCAATCGCAGGGGTTGGGTAGGACAAATAATCCTAAGCGCTACAGTAAAATTGGACCGGGCCATGGTTAGGTAGAGGGCCTTGCAAATTAAGCATATCAAACAACATGACAAGCCTAGATTATTAAGTTATCTAGGGTTAAACTAGGCTACTAAACTAGCCCTAAGAAAATAAAACTTGGCTGACACCACAAAGGGGTATATGAGACTAAAATATGCACGTATAACTTTTTTTAAGAGAAACAAATCTATACTAATATATCCCTCAAAAAAAAAAAATCTATACTAATATAAAAAATGTACCGAGCACAAAATATAGATTACCTATTATATTCCTATAACAAATTTAATTTTAAGGGTAATGGTGTAAATTATATATTATAGAGTCTTTTTTAATATAACGATAAATTAATAAGTTTTTAATTTATAGTGATTTTTTAATTTCATAAGTATATCGTAATAATGTTCAAGCTGAAGAGAAGACGATTCAACAATAGGTTCATATTTCAACAAGTTACCATAATATTCATATTTTAACAATTATTAATTTATAATATTAACAAAACCTGTATATATATATAACGGGATTCTCTAAAAATTTATTATTTATTATTTTATTTAAATTGGTGATTTTTAAACTGACCTAAGTCGGGACCCAACAAATCTATTAGTTTATAGAGTTTATTAATTTATTTGAGTATTATTTTACAGAGGTTATACTTATAGAATTAAATAGACCAGATTGCTATTTAAAAATTTAAATATAGTAAATATTATATTTATATTTTGTTACTTTTATCAAATAAAATATCATTACAAGACAGTTTAGTATTTGCTGAATTAACCATCATAAGAGAGTATTAAGCAACCTAATTTTCAATTTATTGGATTCTAAACAACCAAGAAATAATAATCACTATTCATGAACGTAAGAGTGTATTCGTTCAGGAATTCTGTAGATTTTCAAAATCTATGGATTTTAAAAATCTACAGATTCCACACAGATTCTTCATGTATTTTGGAATTCTAAACAGATTCTGAACGGATTTTGTAGGGATTTTAACAAGAATTTGACGTGATTTTTACGGATTTGAAATCTACCATCCCAGCGCTCGTTGGAGTTAATTGAGCATTGGGGCAGCTCCCAGCGATCTCTGGGTTCCAGCGACCGCTGGCTTCCATCCCAAATATCATCACTATTCCACCCAGCGACCGTTGGTGCATAAAACGTTATCAGCACTATTCTGTTATTTTCTTTTTATTTTTCTTTTTACGCTAATGAGATGGGCTCTGTTTCAAGCTCAAGCCTGCATCAATGGCGGAAACCCACCACACCAATTCTCCATCGGGCCCAGCGATCGCTGGGTGCCAGTGGCCGCTGGCTTCTTCGAGCCACGGCCGCTGGAACCCACCCAGCGTTGAAATATGAAATCTTCCGAATTCTCGTGGTCGGAAGTCGGATTTGTTCATGTGTATTTTTTGAATGAAATCAATGAAAATCAGTCAAATTTTAAAATTCATAGATTTTTAAATACCTCTAGATTTTCATAGATTTTTAAAAGTCTTAAACGAATATCTCTGGATTTTTATAGAATTTTAAAAGTCTTGAACGAATACCTCTGGATTTTCATAGACTTTTAAAAGTCTTGAACGAATACACCCAGATTTTAAAAGTGCAGAAATCTATTAAAATCCTGAACGAATACACCCCCCCTAAATCTCCAGAAATTACAAACAAAGACTCAAGGGTCGAATTGGATTTTAAACAATTCTTTACACACAAAAACATAACTGAGAAAGACATTTTATTTTGCAGAGAATCGAAAGAAATGAAATGAGTTATGAGAAACATATACTCCCTCCATCCCATTTGAAATATCTCATTTTCTATTTTGGATTGTCCCATTTAAAATGGTCAAACCCATAAATAGAAAGAAATTTGCCCGAGTTGTCCTATTTGAAATGTCTCACTTTAAACCTTTATCACACAATTCGAATCTTTGTCTTCATTTTTTTTTGAGACATTTCAAATGGAATGGAGGGAGTATATTGGAAGTAATAAAACTTAGTATAGTTATTTTGTAAATTAATCGTTAATGAAAACATAAGATGGGTTGGTAACATTTTATTTTGGGAGCTTAGAGGTTATATTGGAATGAATGTTTTCTGCCAGTTTGGTAATTACAAGGTTAAATATGGTGAAATTAAGGGATTAAAAACTAAAATTGACAAATGCGAGAACTGAGATACCAACTTACCTCTATATATATGGTGGGTGGAGACTAAGGGGGGTGTATTCGTTGTGGATTTTCACAGACTTTAAAAAGTCCATGGAATTTAAATTCCATGGAATTCACATAGATTCCAGACGACTTTCAAAGAATTCGTGGTTGGATTTCACCCCGATTTTCACTGATTTTCGAAGAATTTAGGGGATAATTCTGGAATTGAAATCCATGATGCCAACGCCCGCTGAGTCCCAGCACCGCTGGAAACCCAGCGAGCGCTGGAAACCAAAAAGGCATCATGGAAACCCAGTGTTGAGCAATGCGGCGGCAACGGCGTGGCGAGAGACACGGAGCGCGTAGAGAGAGAGAGGCAGAGAATTCAGACTCGCTCGAATCCAGCATATGCTGGAATCCAGCATATGTTGGAATCCAGCATATGCTGGAATCCAACATATGCTGGACTCTCTCAACGGTGCCTGAGTTCCAGCGCTCGCTTAAAATTTCATGGATTTCAATTCTTGTGGTTCTTGGCCGGATTTCGTCGTGTGTATTTTTTGGATGAAATCCATGAAAGTCATTCCAGATTTTAAGTCAATGGAATAACGAATACACCTAGATTTGTATGGATTTTAAAAAGTCTGAAACGAATACACCCAGATTTATATGGACTTTTAAAAGTCTTAAACGAATACACCCAGATTTCTGCAGACTTTTAAAAGTTTGGAACGAATACACCTAGACTTTTAAAATCCATAGAAATCTATTAAAATCCACAACGAATACACCCCCCTAAGATTAAAAGTTTCGGATGATAATTTCAGGGACATGGGTGACTTTGTGGAAATCCTCTCCTGATGCCAATACCCTCTTCCCCATTTCTGGCATTCCATAGATCTTCAGTTCCCGAAGAGTAGAAATGACACTCAATCCATCTGGAATCATCTCCAAATTAGAACAATAAGAAATCCATACATGAGAGAGCAGGGACATGGCTCCTGCCTCCACTCTCAACTCCCTCAACTTTGGTAATTCACATAGCACAAGATTCTTGAGGCGAGGAAAACTATTTGATGGACACGTCATCTCCTCCCCCACAAATGATTTCCTCCCTAACTTCAATTCTCTCAAGCAAGGAAGCTTCCCCAGTATCCCCATTGGATCATCCTCAATCTCACTTTCATACAGGTCCAAACTCGTAAGTTTCGAACTCATGAAGTCACTCCCGCACTCTGGCAGCGCCTTCCCTAACTTAACATTAATCCACAACTCATGAAGATTGGGACATGTGAATGCCTTCTCCAATACTCCCTCATTTGTTCCTAACTCGCAACCCATACTAATTTCAACCCAACAAAACACTAACTTGTCCATGATAGCAATGGCGTCTATTATGGCTGACAAGCTTTCATTGTCGTATATGTGTGCTTCAAAATGTCGCAGATTCTTCATTCTGTCCACACATTTTGATTCATGCACTTTACTATTGAACTCGATCAAACTCTCCAACTCAACTACCCCCACGTCCAATCTTACTCGAAAATTTCCAATTTTTTCCTTGTCATAATAAGGAAAAGACAAGTGTTTTATACGAAGCATCTCCTTAAAAATATTTGGAACTCCAACATTCATCGAACCACATAAATCAAGGGTATCCATGTATACCAAATTCCTTATGGACGATGGTAGCTTATCAAATTGACATCTTCGTAAAGCCAAACGTCTAAGGTGAACAAGATTAGTGATTCCTTTCGGTAACTTTCTTCCTGCAAATTTGTATCCAAACAAAACCAGATCTCTGAGCAATTTGAATTTCTGAAAATCAACAATACTATGTGGGGGAAACTCATTAGAGTAAATGTGATTAAACATTTGAAGAGACCGTAAGTGTTTGCTACACTCTTCTCCACATATGATTGTTAGAAACTTGTCGGGTTCCAGTTCGACTTCTCTTGTACTGAAATAGATAGCCAAATGTCGTATTTTCATATGTTGTAGTAAGGTACTAAGTTTCCCCTTTTGATAATCCAAACTCAGGACACCAAAATTCTCCTTTTCCCCCAATTTCAAACATAGTTCTCTTACTACATCATGAAGTTTGCAGCTCCTATATTTTCCTCCGGGTGGGGAACCATCATTAATTTGAACTTGTACGATGGACCTGGAGGCCAACTCACCCAAGTAGAGCGCCGCGACTTCCATCAAAGTTTTGTCCTTGTCTCGAATATTCTCATATGAAATCATGCCTTGTGCTATCCACATCAAATATAGATCCTCAACATCTATATTTTGATCCTCTTTGAATAAACCTAGATAGAGAAAGCAAGGCTTCAAATAATAGGGTAGACTTTCATAGCTTAAATGTAGCACTCCATTAATCTCCTTTGCATCTCTATATATGTATTTTTTTATATCATCATTTACTAACTCCCACTCCTTCATCGAATTTTTCATTCTCAAGACCCCACCGAGTAAAGAAATTGCCAACGGCAAACAACCACATTTCTTCACCATTTTTTCCCCAATTTTCTCAAAATTTTCTTCCAATGCAAATTCTGCATTCAATTACAAAATAATGAATTAATGCAAATCAAATTATTAAGTGAAGGGTGGACATCTATACGCTGCCACAGCACACAATTTTAATTTCATATAATGTATATAATTAATTTGTAAAATAGCCAAAAGTAAACGAGAATATATATATATATATATATATAGGAGGGCTAAAATAAGTATACTTCTTAAGATATAAAATAAGAATTATTTCCAGTCCTTAGATAATCAAGATCTACGGTTGATTCATCATCCTATTGGATGAATTCATGGTCCTGAGTTAGAATCCCAAAGGTAGCAAACATTTATTTTTCGCAATTCATATCTTTATACAGCGAATTCATACGCGTTCTACATAAAATTCATACATTTTTCTTAGTGAGAATAGAGAATTCTTGAAATAAAAACGAACAGATGTATAAATTTGATAAACAAATCAATGTACCACATGAACAACAATTTGCCCCAGGTTCGAATCCTGCTGATGGCGAGTTTTTCTCTTTTTTTACCAAATACATCTGTTCGTTAATTATATTGATATGTTCGTAAAATGTATAGATTTGTTCAAAATGAATATTATATATATATATATATATATATATATATATATATATAGGGTTAGGTTCAATGAAAAAAGCCTAAATGTAAGAAAGAATAGAGAAGTAATCTCATCCGTTGATCTTATCTAATCTAATGGACATGATTTATTCATCATGTTCAACGGATTTTTTCGTTGAACATTCGTGAACATATACAATATTTTTGGGGGTTCTGGGTTTCGACCCCTCATATGTTCAACGAAAAAATCCGTTGAACATGGCGTGAATAAATCATGTCCGTTAGATTAGATAAGATCAACGGATTAGATTACTTCTCTTTTCTTTCTTACATTTAGGCCTTCTTCATTGAACTTTAGCCTATATATATATATATATATATATATATATATATATATAGGGAGTGGTTCAATTGAGAAGCTCAAATGTGTTGAGAAGTTGAGAAGCAATATAATAGATGAATATGTTAGTACATTTTGATGAACATGGTAATTAGACCCTAGATCAATAAATTCTTTGAACATACCAAATATAACTGACGAACATACAAATCTATTTAATTTATTAAAAAATACGTCACCGGCAAGGATCGAACTCCAGATCAAACTCGTGTTCATAAAAACTAATTGGCATGTTCATCTATTAGATTGCTTCTCAACTTCTCAACACATTTGAGCTTCTCAATATAACCTAACCCTATATATATATATATATATATATATATATATATATATGAAAACACAGTATTATACGATGCTCATTGAATTTAATATTATACTCATTAAGTCGATAATATTATTATCATACACTACTTTAAATAAAATACTACTCCCTCCGTCCCAATATTGTTGGCCACATTTCTTTTTTGGTTTGTCCCACTATTGTTGGTCACTTTCTAAAAATGGCAAAGTTTACTTTAATTAAGTCCAATTAATTAATTTAATTAAAGTTTCTAACTAAACCTAAACCCTCTTAAATAAACACACACACACAAACACACACACTCAGCCCCCCTCCCCCCTACAACCACCGTCCCTCCCCAGTACGACCGCATCACCAGCGTCGAGCTTCTCCACGGCAGCGCCATCCCTCATTCCGCAGCGGCACCATCCTTCAGGGCATCTCCTAGAGGTTCGAAGCGATTTGGGGTTCGAAGCTTCTCTCCCTTTCAATGTCTGTCAATGTTTCTCTCTCTCTCTCTAGGCGATTTGGGGGTTGGAAGCTCGCCGCCCATTTGGGCTCGCCTGTGCGCCGATTTGGGGGCTAGGGCTCACCTATGCACCGATTTAGGTGATAGGGCTAGGGCTCGCCTGTGCGCCGATTTGGGTGAGGGGCGAGGGGCAAATGTCGGTGCCGGCGCCGACGTCAGTAGCAGCTTCAATTTGGTTTTCGATTTTCGGCGACAGTAGCTTCGATTTGGTTTTTAATTTTTTGGTTTCTTGGTGACAGACAAACTCGCATAGCAAGAAAATTTGGGGCGATTGTCTCCGGCGCCGCCACCGGCGTCGACGTCGGCCGAAAAATGGAGAAAAAGACAGATTTAGGTTCAATAAAGAGTTAATTAACTCTTTAATTTTGGTGGACCATATTTAATCAACACATAACAATTCCATTCTTAATCTTCATGCCGAAAAGAATGTGGCCAACAATATTGGGACGGAGGGAGTAATATTTAAATTAATAGAAATTATTTTTAGTTACCGATTAATCTAATTCATAAATGATGATATTTTGACATTTTTATGTAATTTAAATATTTAAAAACAATAAAATATTTTATTCACGGGAGGACGTACTAATATATATATATGTATATATATGTGTGTATATATATATATATATGTGAAGTGACCTGGAATGTTTGTCTGGGCAAATGCTTTCTTCTTGAGTAGTTCCAAAGCATCTTCCATACTTAGAAGCCCAAGTTTTACTGGGTATCCAATCTCTGCAACTTCCTGTTCGCGCGTGGTGATCAAGATTTTGCTCTGTAAATCAAGGATAAGAAAGGCATGCTTTAAGCCATCCCAGTGAGACATCTTCCAAAGATCGTCCACAACAATCAGGCATCTCTTCTCTCTTTGTATCTCGCCTAATTGCCTAATCAACGCCGTGTCACTCACATCATTCTCATTAACCTTCTCTGCTCTTAGCTGACTCAGAATATCCTCCAAAACCGATCTGTTCTGACATTGTTGAGAAATACAAACCCACGCGAAAGACTCAAAGCTACCGTTTTTGGTGTGTTTGATGTGGTTGTACACCTTTCTAGCAATGGTGGTCTTGCCCGACCCTCCCATGCCCCATACTGAAATAACTCGATGCTCTTTGTCCTCGACTAGCAGAGATTCAAGCTGCTTCAGCTCTTCCTCCATGCCCACGAAACACTCTCCGATTTCAAAATCGGGAAAGGTTTTCCGCGACCAATTGTTGTCGCCGGCAGCCGAGCTTTCTCCACCATTTGCATTGTTGATGATGCTCTTCTTTATGCCACTTTCTAACATTTCCTTGTTTATCCTTTCAAGACGGGATTTGATTGGTGAAATCTCCGAGCCTAATTGGCGGATCGACTTGTATTCTTCCAAACTACACGAACATCTGTGGACGAGCTGTGTGAGGCCTCGTCTTCTCCTTGAACACACTTGATAAGCTGTGTGTCTTTCAATGGCAGCTTCTGCTCTGTACACAAGATCTCTGATCTCTGAGATCCAATTGAAAATGGTTTTGCTTTCATGTCGTCTTCTGTCAGCATCTTCAAGGAGACACTTCATCTCTTTGAGCTGGAGTTCGAGCTCCTTCACTTCATCGCCCACACCATATAAAAACCTTGATTCTTCCAACAACAAATCGCGCAAGGTTCCTAGAGCAGTCGACACCACTGCTTCTGCCATTGCCTGCAACAATTTGAGGGTAGCTCAGATTTCTTTGGCTCAAATTAGTGAAGGAAAAAGGATAAGGAGCATGCATGTGGTCGTAATTGTAGAGCCGGTGGGTACAACCACCCTTCACCAATAGTCAATACATATTAAATCCTTTGTCGGTACACCAAAAGTGTCGGCACACAGCTTTTAATAAATAGTTAGAATATATGTATAAAATGAAGAAATTAATGACAAACCAAAATTAATTACGTGATATTTCGAGGGCCTAATTAGGTGAAAACGAAAAAATTGACTACTTAAGAAATGAAACTTCGATACGCATAGCCCACTGACCCCCTGACCCCGGCCCAATTACTACTCCAGCCCAAATGATCAGTGTCACTCACGTGAGTAGCCCGAATTCATCACCAATTAGCCAATTATGTTTAAGAAATGATAGCCAAGAAGAAACTATAGCTATATATATGTATCTCTTATTTCTGCAACTATGAATGAAATGAATTAGAACTTTTATTTTGCAAATGGAGTGTAGGGGTGATTCTATTCATAGCCCTCATTTTACTCATTATAGCCCCCTATTTAAAATACTAGCAGAAAGAACGTGCGTTGCACGTTTAATTAATATCATTTTATGTGATGAAAGTTAAATATATAAATATTATTATATAGTTTGAATGCGTAACTCATGTCATTTATATGATGAAAATGAAATATATATATATATATATATATATAGGGTTAGGTTTTATTGAGAAGCTCAAATGTGTTGAGAAGTTGAGAAGCAATCCAATAGATGAACATGTCAATTAGTTTTTATGAACGCGGGTTTGATGTGGGGTTCGATCCTTGGCGGTGGCGTATTTTTTAACAAATTAAATAAATTCGTATGTTCGTCAGTTATATTTGGTATGTTCAAAGAATTTATTGATATGTTGATATGGGGTCTAATTGCCATGTTCATCAAAATGTACTGACATGTTCATCTATTAGATTGCTTCTCAACTTCTCAACACATTTGAGCTTCTCAATTGAACCACTCCCTATATATATATATATATATATATATATATATATATATAGGGGAAGGCTAAAATAAGAACATTTTTTAAAATATAAATTAGAAACCATTTTCAGTCATTAGATCATCAATATCTTACTCTGTTGGATGAATTCATGGTCCTGAGTTCGAATCCCAAAGGTAGCAAAAATTTATTTTTCGCAATTCATATCTTTATACATAAAATTCATACAGTTTCGTAATTCTTAAAATAAGGGTGGTTTATTGAATAACCTCCCCCCATATATATATATGGAAGAGTTCAATGGAGACCACTCTCCTATATAGAGAATGAAAATCAAATCAGAGCCATTGATATCACCAAAATCAATGAATCAGATTCATCCGAATCCTTCAAGTTTAGGAAATCCCGTAAATTCATCATTTTCCAATTCTGGGAACCAACGAACATTATTATGAACTTACGAAAATAAGTATGTTTATTTGTATGTTCGTTTGTTTTTATACGAACATATCGACGAATATTAGTATGTTCATATCCACTGTAAAAATTAATGCATTCGTTGTTAAAATTAACGCACTCATAAAAATATAAAAAAAATTGCTCTATTCAAGATTCGAACTCAGGATCTGCATTCATCCAACAAGATGATGCATCCACCGTTGATCTTGATTATCGAATGGCTGAAAATGGTTCTCCGTTCTTCTTTTATTTAGTGGTTCTTTCTTAAACCTCTCCCTATGTGTGTGTGTGTGTGTCCGTATATATATATATATATATATATATATATATATATATATATATATATTATAGTTTGAAATGATTTTATTAATTGAATTTAATTAGGAAATTGACTTACTCATTTGTCTATTAAAATTTAAAACATGAATAAATAAAATTATCAATAAATAAATTAAAATGTAACAATCTAATATAAAATTGTAAAAAAATCTATGAAAAATGTCATAAATTATCTAAGCATGGAACTGTTGTGCCCAAAATTATTGCTTATAACAGAAAGCTTAAGGAACTCAAGAATGGTGCGAAAATATAGAGAACTAATTAGTATTGAATGTCGAATAATGTATGCGAATTAATATGATGATTTTACAATGGGATTTTGCTCGTATTTATATATATGCTAAAGTTCAAAGAATTCTAATAGGAATAGGACTCCTAATTTGGACTTATAATAAGACTATAATTCTTTATATTTATCTGTTCCTTCATGCAATCTTGTTCTTTATCGAATGTGTGGGGATATTCGAGATAGGGTCGAATCTGGGGAAATTAGGGCTGCAGGGTTGCAACGTGTTATAGGGGAATTCGGTTGGATTTGCTTCAATCTTTACAGTTTTCAAAGGATGCATATTTTTGTCCTCATCAGGAACAAAACGTACTTTATATTTTTTCTTATTTGATTTTGACGATTGGGGAACTTTTCTTCTTATTTTTGGTTTGAGAGAGTTAGTGGCAACGGCTGATCACCATTACTTATAATTTCAATATAGTCATGAATTTTTTTCTTGATTACTCGTCTTTTTTTCTTTGCGATTCAGTAGGTTGCAACTCCATCGTGGATTTATTCTTTCTAAATATTTTAGTTTGTTTTGATTTAAATGTGTTGAATATATGCAGCAAAGAAAGTTGCACAGATTAAATATAACAAAAATTGTGATGGGGTACGGGAGTTGGTTTGGTTTGAGGACAAATATTATTTGTAAACGATTATACTATGTACATTTAGCATTATTGGATTAGGGCTTGTTTGGTTTTCAGTAAATGATTATGTAGGATAATTTGTAACCAGGATATTTAGCGTAGATAATGACAGATTATTAATACTGAGTTGGTGTTTACTATCATGGCTAAATACATAATATCCTGGTTTAAGTTAATCCGAGGGGGGTGGTATTATTAATCCTAAGAAATCTGGATTAATAATACTGGGTCATGGGATTAAACCGGGTCATCCGCATTATTACTAAATAATACCAAACACTAAACTGATCTATACTAAATTAGCTAATACAGTGTAATTAACCAATATCAAACATGCCCTTAGAGTACTGCTAAACGTACCTAATGTATAAGTACATAATGCCCTTGAAAATTTCTTACCTAATTTAAAATATTATTATTACTAAGCTACCCTTAATTTATTTTGAAAATTTTCTAAAGTTTTTTTTTTTCTTTTTTTCACTGCAACAATTTTGGAAACAAATTAATTGATATGGCCACCAATCCAAATCCTTTCTACCTAGATGTGGTCACTTTATTTTAGCAATGATAGGAAAAGATTTTATTATCACATTCTGAATCCACACATATATGTACAATAAATTGGATCAAACTTGTAGAAAGTGTCATACTTATTTCGATTTGAATACTACAATTTGTCCTAGCTAATTCTTAACTGAGTCCTCAGTTGTTTACTGATACATTAATATAAATTGAAGATTCGTCGTGATGAGCTACTTATGTGATAGTGGACAAATTAAAGAGGAAGTGGACAACTTTAACTAAGATTAGTCTTTGTATTTGTAGTCAGAATTGCTTGCATGAGTGTTCTTCAGTTCTTCATATATATGAGGTGTGCACCACTAAATAAATTATCTATGTCAGGAGAGGAGAGCTTACTCGTTTTCAAAATAAAAGATATATAAGTATATAGTTGAAAGAGAAAAACTTTGAGAAATAAAGTAAATCAACTACGCAAAATCAAATTAACACATATATACCTTAAGCAAAAAAGAAAACAAAAAGACTTGATAAATTAAAGAATGAAGAATGTCTTTATCAACTCAAAAAAGAAAAAAAGAATGAGCACTGTGTTTGCATATCGTAGAGATCTGATACAAAATCATTCGGTAACTTTATTTTAATTATTTCAGATTTATATTTGAGTTTTGAAATAAACAAAACAATAAATCTCACCCTATTTGGTGGAATGCAGCTATCGACTTCTTTGTCTTTGATTCGCGTTTTGAGTTTGATTGAGTGTTAAATCTTGTGAGATCGATTCTTTGGGTTCTGATAAGGTTGTTTACGCTCAGAATGGCAAAAAAACTAAAACTATAAAAAGAAAAAAAATACAAAGGGAAATTAAAACATGAAATTAAGTAAATAAAAAACAATGCTAAGCTTAGCAATTGTCTTCCACAATCACGAACGTAAAGTATCACCAATTAATAGCAAATAAATTTATTTCTAATGAAGCCAACCAAGATTTGGAAGAGCTAATTTGTGCGTTCGAGTCTCTTGATGTTATGGATTTGCATACCAGGATTGAGTCCCTTGGGGCAAGCTTTAGCACAATTCAAGATTGTGTAGGCATCGATACATCTTCAATTAATCATTGATCCTCAATTCATAAATTCAAAACTAAATAGAGTTCTAATGCAATAAAGAAATCTATTCCTACCATATTTATAATTTGATGTAAATACGTTTTAGTTTGGATTATTATAATGTCTATGTTTTAGTTTGAATTATTATAAAGTATTCCTAAAACGATTGATTACATAAATATAATGTGAATCAATAATTTGCGAATTTTCTTGTCACGTTTTATTTATAAAAGAGTCCAAACTTTATATATATGCTTCATAAATGACACATTTTATTTGTAAGTTAATATATTAAAATATTTTGTATTTCATTGGATCCTTATTTGATGGATCTAATAAGTCCGATAATATAAAATATTCTTTATATATATATATATAGATTTGGGTGAAAAATAAATTACCTCAAATAGGTTTATTTTATAACTATATAATATAAAATATGTAAAGGGGTAAAATAGGCAATCCACAAGTTGTCCCATAAAATGCTTAGGCTCTTTTTCTATTAGTATAGATTAATATAAAATAATTATAAATTTACTATTTTATCCTCTCACATTAAATATTAAAAAGCACTATTAAATTAAAAATATGACCATCATATAGCCCCAAAAATAGGGTTGATTAGATTCAGTGTCCCATGCTTATATCTATTATTTTAAAAATATTTTTTATAAAAATAAAATTTATTATAATACTATGAATTATATTTAATATTTATTTCAAAGAATTAAATTTTTTAAAAAGTATATACCATCACTTTGAATTTATCAACCTATTATTAGCTAATAAAAGTAAAATTAAACGATAAAAAATAATTATATACCCTAGACTGATGGAATAAACCCTAGTTAATAATCACAAAATTAAACTAAAGCATATAAAATTGAAATTGAAGAAAATATATATAAGAAATTAAACAAAATTGAAAATGGGACACAAAGTGGGACATAAAATGTGGTATACTGAATCTCATTCCGTGTTTTCGGAGCATAATTTTTTTTTTTTCCTTTTTTTCTGTTTTCCATTCAACTTTTACAAGAATCGGGAACTCATACAGGCAGAACCAAGCAACAAAAATTACAAGATATATAAATATATGATACAAAATATAGTATGATTGGGTAAAACAATCTCTACTGAGTTGAACAGTTACATGCAACAACAACAACCTTATTAGCCAGCTATAACCATCTCTGAAAGCATCACTTGGAAAGAATGAATCTAGTTCCACAAAAAAATCAGAGAGAGAGAGAGAAGCTGAGCTCCTGCATTTCAGAATATGTTTCTGAAACTTTCCAGCACAGATGTGGTTTAGAACTCGGATTTATCTTTTGTTTTAAGGACCTGAAACACAAACAGAAGTTCAATAAAAAAAAGAGGTGACAAAGGGCCAAGCAAATGGCATTACAATAGATCATCAACTGTAATTAAACTATTATTAACAGCGACTGCTAAAAAATCTGTGCTGCCAAAACATGATTGTTCGTCTCAACCTAACGTAATTACAGACTTACAGTCACAGATGAAATATAACAAGGGACAGAAACACAAGCAAACTAATAGGCAACGAAAATAAAGCAAAATACTCAATTCTGGAAATAGGATTTGTTTGGGAAAAGATAATTCTGGAAATTAATGAGCTATTATCAGATTAGGACTTTTGCATGACACAATTGTTATCCAAAACTTTTATCTGCTGAACAAACAACTAACTCGACTTAAATCAAAATCAACATCAGCTTAATCCTCAACCTGAACTAAAACATAAAATTGCAGAACATTACCTTGTACAAGAAGACCAGCCGGTGTTCTCATTATGTCGTGTGTCTTCAGCATCGGGCATATAGTCATCATCCATGTCAGCCAAGTCATCGTCATCAACATTTGGAAACTCTGAAAAGTAGTACAAGGAGATATAAGCCAAGCCTATGTAAATTTATGCTAATGCTCTTCGATAATGCTTCCTTCAACTCTCTGCCTTCTTAATTTGAACAGTCGAATATTTGATCAGCTAGATTATCAACAACAGCAATTCAAAACTCTACAGCTGGAAAAAGCTAATCTGAATAATTTCTACAAAGAAAAGTTTCTAAATAAATCTCTAACCTGAACTTGAAAGAGTTATCCATGTCAGCCAAGTTATTGTCATCAACATTTAGAAACTCTGAAAAGTAGTACAAGGAGATATAAGCCAAGCCTATGTAAGCATAAAAAAGCAGTGCACTCAAATATGAGATGCTCAGATAAAATCAGGGGTCCCAATGGCCTGCGCGCCACAATTAAGAATGTATTTAACCTCAAAGCTCTATATAATGCAACAAATGAAAGATAATTCCAAATTTATGCTAATTAATGCTCTTCGATAATGCTCCTTGAAAGATATAAACATTGAATTGGAGGCTACTCTTCCTTCAACTCTCTACCTTCTTAATTTGAACAGTCGAATATTTGATCAGCTAGGAAAAGCTAATCTGAATAATTTCTACAAAGAGCAGTTTCTAAATAAATCTCTAACCTGGAGTTGAATGAGCAGCATATCAGGAACGCTTCACACGAACTTGAAAGCCACCCTTTCCAGACTCCCGTATCTTTTCTGCCGAGTGTAAAAGATTCATGGACCGCTCATCCACCTCAATCAATTCAAGTGTTGGGATGTCTCCAATTTCACTTGGAATCTCATATAGACCATGACACAGACGAAGCATTAGGCACTCGAGTTTCGGAAAGTGGGGAGCTGCAGTTCTCCAATAAACCAAATCTGATTGGTCAATCAGCAAGAGTCTCAGCTCAGGAAATTCTCTGTAAGATGTGCGCCAATATTCGCCTTTGCAAGCATAGTTTCTTAGTTTAAGCACTTGAAGATTAGGTAATGAACCAATGATGG
Source organism: Salvia miltiorrhiza (assembly GCF_028751815.1). Lineage (NCBI taxonomy): Eukaryota > Viridiplantae > Streptophyta > Magnoliopsida > Lamiales > Lamiaceae > Salvia > Salvia miltiorrhiza. The sequence continues at coordinate 3,487,686 of NC_080389.1, forward strand.
TCATATCACTCCAAGAAAGCCTCCAACCACTCAAGGTTAACCTTCTCAGTTGTAAAGGAAAGTTTAGACCTTCAAGTATCTTGTCAGCTCGTCTAGTGGTTGGAGGTTTTCTTGGATTGAATGAAATGCATCCAAGTATATTAACAACTAGTCTGAAAGAAAAACCTCCACGCATCCCCAATGCCAGTTCATCAAGTAGTTGTCTGCAGGATGAAAAATCTACATGCTTCTCCAATTTCAACTTCTCAAGTCTGCATAGTTGTTTAAGATTGTCGAGGCAATATTCCGCGTCTGCATCAAACTTCTCCTTGGAGTAACATATTCCCAGCTTTTTAATGTTTGGAATCATTTCCACCATTCTTTTACTGCACAAGAAGTCTGTTGCCAGCGAAAGTGCCTGCAAGTTATCGAGGGGATTTTGTTCCCACTCAGGGCTCGGTAAGGGTTGAAATGAGAAGGCAATAAGATATCTTAATTGTCGCAACCTCCAAATCTCCATGGGCAAACGAACCTCAGATCTATAAATAATTAAAGTCTGAAGATTCTGAAGCTTTAATATGGCTGAAGGAACAATACTATTGGGAATGTTGGAAGCAAGGTAAGTTAAATGAACCAGATCGAACACTTGACCTGGCTCCCAATCCCAATAATCGCTTCTACGTAAAACATGAAGGACCCTCAGAGAACTAAACTTCTCTACAATGCCCTCAGACCTATACCCTTTCTTCGGAATACATATTATGGTACGGATGTGTGAGCTATGCACATAGTCTTTGAGATGTAGATCATATGAACTAGCACTTATGCTATGATGATCTTTTATGAGACGTGGAACAAAATGCTTTCGCAGGATAGGAGTAGGCAAGTAATCCATAACAGAAAGAATTACCTTCTCTTTCGCAGCCTCCCTTACGCAGAACTCCCGCACAACATCGTGAAGGCTGCAACTCTTTATTTTCCCATGAGACTTCCTGTTGGTGACCAAAACTAAACTTCTTTCGACAAGATCTTCCAAGCAATCTTTTGCCTCTTCTTCCAAGCTTTTAGATCCATTTGAAAGTGTTACAAAACCTTCAGATATCCAAAGATTAACAAGTTCTGTAACACGAATCTCCTGATCTTCTGGAAAGCCAGCCATATATAAAAGACACCGCTTCAAGTGATTAGGTAAATGAGTATAACTTAAACAAATTATTGTTTCAAGTTGCCCACCGTCTGCAGCAATTTTCTTCCATGAAGATCGAGTATGAATCGGAATCTTAGATAGAAGTCCTGCTGCCACCACGATTGAAAGGGGCAATCCTCCACAGTTTTTAGCAATTTTGAACCCAATGTCTTCCAATTCAATAGGAATGTCTTTATACCCAAACACCTTCCACTTAAGCAAATTCCAGCTATTATATTTATCCAACAAACTCATATTATGAATGAAGCGAGAAGACTCAACATAAGCAGCTACATCCTGCAGCCTTGTGGTGACTATGATCCGACTGCCATTACCGGAGTCAGGAAACAACATCTTGACATCATCCCAAGCTTTCTTACTCCACATGTCGTCCATTACAATAAGATACCTCCGACCTAGTAGGTATTTGTAAATTAAGGTTTCCATAGGGATGTCACTATCTTTTAGTGTTGAAATTTCTTTCATGGAAGCTAGAAGATTTAGAACAATGCGTTCTACACTATGATCTTGTGATATTGTGACCCACGCGCAGATATCAAAATTTTCCAAATCGGATGTACGATTATAAACAATTTTAGCAAGTGTGGTCTTACCAATGCCTCCTGTTCCAACAATTGGGAGGACCATTAGTGTGGATGATTTCTTGCAAAGCTGATCCCTGATCACTACCATATCTTCTTGATAACCAACCAAGTGATCATCTTCTCTGCTTGAGATTGCTGAACTTGATGATGAACCAACATCAGGAGAATACGTACTCAGTCGTTGTACGCTGCTGACTGAGTCGACGTTACCCTTGATGCAATCCACCACGTCTCCAACGGTTGACTCCAATCTCTCTGATAGTTTACTCAGCCGGTTTGCAAGTATGACTGTTGGATCTATCCATCCAACATCTTCCGAGAAGAGATATTCAATAATCTCATGTGTTGAAACTGCTGCCTCTCTGATTGTTTCTTTGTTTGGATAATGTTTGAGATTCAACTGCAAGACAACAGCTTGGACGCGGATGGATAAAATTTCTTGTTTAACAGAATGAGTGATGACGCGATCATCACCATGCTTTAGGATTCGATCTAAGGTTTGAAGCAGGGTATCAAAAGCTTCATAAGCCATATATCTCGATTGTGCAGAAAAAATTTGTCAAACCTGTGAGTTGTGAGTTGAGTCCTGTGAACTGTTCAATTTTAATTTATCAATGCATGAATATTTTTTCATTTCTCTGACCAGGTTTACCAGCTTGATAGATTCTAAAATATTAAAAATGATTGTGTTAGGTGGTTTAATTAATTTAAGGAATAATTACATTTTATGGTAAATATAGTATGACCTCTAAAGTATCCAAAAAAAAACATAAATTTTCGGCTCCAAAAATGGAATTATGTTTAAAATATAATTATTTTAATCGTGATCTTGCGGAAACTGTAATTATATATTTATAATTTATATGTGTTAATTCTCGTCATGTTTCCGGAGCCTAGTTTTCAACTCAGGCCATTTTTGCAATTATTTTGGAAGGTCGTGAATCTCTTATCAAATTTTGAAAAATCAAGCCATTTAGCAAAAATCAGATCACAAAAAGTAATTAACCCTTTATTTAATGTGGTGCAAACCAGCGTTTGTGGTTTTAATGAACTTTTTATCTAGTTTCCTATTCCAGCAACGTCAAACAGTTTATTAAAATTCTACTGAGTTGAAAAATAACATGCAACAACCACCTAATTAGCCAACTAACCATATATCTCTGGAAGCATCGCATGGAAAGAATGAAACATAGTTTCCACAAATAAATGAGAGAGAGAGAGAGAGAGAGAGCAGGAGAGGCTTCTGAAAGTTTCCAGCACAGATGTGGTTTAGAAGTCGGATTTCATCAGCCTCGTTCGTGGTCTTATGGTGATATCGCCAAACGGAATCCACTCTTCCACATGGATGTAGTCTCTTGTTTTCAGGACCTGAAACACAAACAGAAGTTTGATAAAAATAGGAGACAGAGGGCCAAGCAAATGCTACTACAATAGATCATCAACTGTAACAAAACTATTATTAACAGCGACTGCTAAAAAATCTGTGCTGCCAAAACATGATTGTTCGTCTCAATCTAACGCAATTACAGTCACAGATGAAATATACCAAGGGACAGCAACACAAGCAAACTAATGGGCAACGAAAATAGAACAAAATACTCAAATTGGCTGGAACTCAAAACTCACTCTATTCTTGACCTTAAAACCAAGTTTTCTAGACATAGGATTTATTTGAACTTAGATATGAATTTAGTGCAAAGGTGTAATATGATCATTTACACACAAAAATACTGCTTTCAGAAATATACCATAAGGGTGCGTTTACTTTGGTTGTAAAATTTTCATTGGAAAAAGATTGATAAGGAAAGATGAGAAAATATTCTCTTTTTCTCCTTTTTCTATCCTACTAGTATTTTCCCTCGTGCAATGCACGAAAATAATTTTGTATATATATATAATAAGATATATATACTATATATATATATATTAAATAGTAAATCAATTATAATAGTTATAAATAATTGATTTACTATACTCAATTGATTTACTATACTCAATTGATCGTATATTATAATCATAATATTATCTATGCATTGTTTATATAATTGATCGTTAGTTTTTATAATATATTAGTGGATTTATTTGAATTTTTTGAATGGGTTAATGTGTAAGTGAGATAGTGGGGTGAGTGAGATATAATTTATTTGTAACCTTCATGTTGAATATATTTTCAAAATTGCCATTCAAATCAATTTCAAATTGATTTGAAATCAATTTCTAATTGAAAACTGCTGTTTTAATATAGTATAGATGTTTACTAGAGATAAAAAGATGAGAAAATATTGGAAAATATTTTCACACCCCTACCTTAGGATAATATTATCCAACATTGGAGAGAAAATCAGTGAAAATGAGTTGTCCGAGTAAATTTTCAACCCTGCATGGAGAAAATTTTCCATCATAGTGAACACTAGGAAGCACCGGTACGAATACGAAATACGAATACGATACGAGAACGAAAATACGTCAATATCCCAAAAATCACAATACGAATACGTTAAAAATACGTTTTAATTTTTATAATAATTTTATAAATAATATTAATATATATATCATAGAAACTAATTCATAACCAAATATAAAAAATAACTACTTAATTCTTAAAACTTAGAAGTAAATAAATAAATAACAAAATTAAACCCAGCCCTTACCTACACCAATCGGCCACCCAAGTAAATAAATAACATAATTAAACCCACCCCAATATACCCACCGCCTACCAACAATATTAGAGTGTTAAATATTTAGAATTTAACCCATAGATTAACCCCCAATCTTCCACGATACGCACCCCCAATATAAACCCAATTCACACTCCAATTCATGAACTGCTCCAGAACAGCGGCGGCGGCGGAGAATGGGCTGGGATTTCACACTCCAATTCATAAACTGCTCCAGAACAGCGGCGGCGGCAGTCGCGACGGCGGAGAATGGGCTGGGATTTGCGCCGCTTGCATATATGTAGGGTTTAGGAGATGTGAAATTCAGAGAACTAATTCGCGGTAGGCTTGGTCTTCTTTTTTTTCTTTTTTAAATTGGGTCAAACGTATTTTCTAGTCAACAGGCGTATTAAAAACGTATTTCTCAAACCCTAAAAACAAAAATACGAAAAAAACGAAAAAGACGTATTAAATACGTATTTCAGACGTATTTACACGTATTCATATTTTTTTCGTTTTAATACTCGGACGCTACCCTCAGAAACGTACCGGTGCTTCATAGAGTGAACATATGAAAATGGTGGAAAATGAGTGAAAATATACTTTTTCTCTCATTTTCCATCAAAGTAAACGCACCCTAAAGAGTATTGAGTATATAAAGATCATAATAGATTAATTTGAAGCGTAGGACCATACCAGTGTTTCAAAAAACAATCCTCGATGCTTCCTTGCGTGATTTGCCAATTAAGAGGTTGTCCACAGAGGGAGCATTCCTTCCACACTCTGCCTCTTAAATAAATCCATATTGCAGATACTTGGAAACCGTTGCTTTTGTGCTTGCTTACTCATTTATTTTGAGTAAGCACATTACCTTGCACAAGAAGACCACCCGGTGTTCTCATTATGTCATGTGTGTTCAGCATCGGGCATATAGTCATCATCCATGTCAGCCAAGTCATCGTCATCAACATTTAGAAACTCTGAAATTAGTACAAGGAGATATAAGCCAAGCCTGTGTATGCATTAAAAAGCAGTGCACTCAAATATGAGATGCTCTGATAAAATCAGGGGTCCCAATGGCCTGGCTTAATTAAGAACGTATTTAAACTCAATGCCCCATATAATGCAACAAATAAAGAAAACAGAAAAGATCTGGGATCCTCAAATATTCTGAAGGACTCAGAGACATGACAGCCGGAAATCCACACCTAGAATAGGCCATTCATTGATATAAATCATTTAAAGTATTTTAGAAAGAATTACGAGTATGATGAGGTTGCTTGATTATCAAAGTCAGTTAAGTATTGCCTATATTTTTTAATGTATCTCTAACATCTAGATTTGGAATAATAATAGATTTTCTTTAATTCACACTAAAGATTATGGATTATGTAATGGTCCCAGGGTTAAAAGGTAGACTCACTTGGAAACCATATGGACAAGGTTTTTGTCAATTAACTAAAGAATTATAATAACATTTTCAGTCATCTAAAGAATTATAATTCACAAGTTAATGAGAACAAGAAACTTGTGGCGAAAAAGGGAACTTACATCTCGATCATGTAGGTCAAAACCGGAAATTTCTCCATCCATCATATGATCCGGCAATCATCTTCAAGTTCTCTTTCTGTATATATTTCTCAAGAGTTCTCAAACAAGGATGTCTTTCCGGAATCAAGATGATTGGGACAGACTCTGTGTTGCTCTGCCACTGAACAATGAAAAAGGTAAAATCTTGATTACCAGTCGTAATGAGGATATTGGCGCGTATGTTAGTTGCCCGAGAGCTACCGAAAAGTTGTTGCTACGGTTGGAGGCACTCCGTAAGTGTTGGGTAGATAATTGCAAAAAATTGTAATGGACTGCCACTTTTAGAAGTAATAATCATAAGAGGTATCTTTGCCACATGGTATTCAGCCTCAGATATGAGTTTAACAAAGGAAGAGTGGGACGAAGTGTCCACACAAGTCAGCACATTTTTTAAAGAAGACCCTGTAAGTGTTGGGTAGACAATTACAAAAAAATTGTAATGGACTGCCACTTTTAGAAGTAATAATCATAAGCGGTATCTTTGCCACATGGTATTCAGCCTCAGATATGAGTTTAACCAAGGAAGAGTGAGACGAAGTGTCCACACAAGTCAGCACATTTTTTAAGAAGACCCTGCAAATCGTGTGAACAAGTTTATATCATTGAGTTATGATAGACTACCTTAAAACTTGCATGCATGCTTTCTCTATCTGGGGTGTTTCCCGAGGACTATGAATTCGAGTGTCGAGATTGATTAGCATGTGGATTGGAGAAGAATTCATACAAAAAAAATTAAAAAGGTAATGATTATAGCTTGGAGGAAACTGCAGAGAAGTCTTATAAACAAAAACTTGGTTACAATTAACAAGATCAAACCATATAGTAAGGTGAAAACATGCCGAAATCATAATACATTGCATGAATTCTGCAGGACGAAAGCAAAATTCATGAAGTTTTCATATTTAACTTCTGTCCGAATTTCATGCAATGCATCATGAAACCAGGCATAGTTTTACCTTACTATATGGTTTGATCTCGCCAATTGTGACTAAGTTTTTGTTCATACGATCTTTCAAGAATTTCTCTACAGTCCACTGCAAGCTAAAATCATTATTTTTTTGTATAAATCCTTCTCCAATCCATATGCTATCATAACTCAATGATATAAATTTGCTCACTCCACATGCTATCATAACTCAATGATATAAACTTGTTCACACGATCCGCATGGTCTTCTTTGCAAAATATGTTCAACTGTGTAGACAGCTCATCCCACTCTTTCTTTGTTTCTTCATTAAAACTCATATTTGACCACTGAAAGAAAAAATTCATCACATTTTTTTGCAATTACCTACCCAACACCCACCAAGTTAAGACAAAACAGTCCAAATTATAGAGTGCATCCAACCAGAGCAACAACTTGTGGGAAGCTCTTGGGCAACTAAGATACGTGCTAACATCCTCTTTAACATTCTCACTACGACTGGTGATCAAGATTTTATCTTTTTTATCGTTCAGCGGCAAAGCACACTCACTGAGTATGTCCCAATCAGCTTGATTGTAGGCATCATCCATCACCAAAAAAAAAAAACATACTTCCTCGAGACAAGCAGCAACATCTCGACCTAACTCCAACTCATCTTTTTCTCATACGTCCTTGGTTATAGTAGTGAAGTTTTTTTGAATGGCTTTGTAAATCTTCCTCGCCACCGCATCTTACCCAGCCCAAACATACCAGTGAGCAAAACGACATCAAGATAAAAGGTTTCTTGAATCGGTTGCTTTATTATAGTCCTTCGAAGCCTACCACGTCTCTCTCTTAACGGCCAAGCCTGATCGAAAATATTAAACACACCGAATTCTAATTCTAATAGATGTTAAACTCGGCCGAGCCTGATTGAAAATATTTAACACACGGATTCTAATAGATGTTAACATCATTCTTTTCACCTTGAGGTAAATTACATGCCAATTTTTTTACAACTATCAAATTGTGAAGCATCTGACATTTTTTGCACTAAAATCAAAAGGAATGTAGAGTTTATAGAGTGTGAGGTCATATTGAAGCGAAATTACCCCAAATTAATATAAGAGGGAATATTATCTAATTCAAATTGGGGAAAAGTTCATTAGAATCAGAGGTAATTAAAGGTGACCTGAGGTTTATCAGATATGTCTTCGTTATCGATTCTGAGGTTAGCCTTGGTTAGGAAGAGATCGACCACATCTTCCACCTCATAAACGACGTCGCGAATGTTCTGCACCAGTGCCTTCGTGTGCTCATCCTCTCTCTGCTTCTTCACGGAGTCCTTGAGAAGGCTTTGAAGATGCGGAGATTCCTTCTCCAGGTTCTCGATCTGGCTCCTCATCTCGGTAATTAGCTTCAAGTGTAAAGCAGTAGCTCCTTGAGGTTATTCAGCAGGAACTCCACTGCTACATCCGCCATCGCTCTCCCTCTCTCTCTTCAGTACTCACTACTTACTAGGGTTTTCAATTATAGAGTTTTGTTTATCGAACAATGAGCTTTTTTTTTGTTAAAAAAAAGGATTTAAAATGATTAAAAATTACGGTAGAAAAAAAAAAAGTAACAAGAATTGCACTTTTTAGATTCTAGTAATATTTTAATTTTTAAATATTATTTGTAAAGGGTTAAAATTGAGGTTCACATTGCAAAATGAGTATAAGTTTTTTAATTTTGTTGCAATTAACTCTTAACTCTACCAATGCATTGCTGAATTTGTGCAGAATTATTACTATTTGTTTTTAAAATAGAACATTTTTATTTTGTAATGGTAGTTTGATAAAATCCAATGAATTATCTTCCCGAGTATTAAATAATATTCTGTTACTAAAAATCTCGAAGAAAAATCTTTGAATTTGTGCATGATTATTATTTATTTTAAAATAGAACATGCATATTATGTTATGCATCTTTTATGAAATAGATAAAATGGAGCTAAAAATGTTTTTATCATCATTATAAAAAAAAACTATAATTCTATTTTCCATTATAAATCAAGTAAAATTAAGTTAGATACAAAATGCATCAAAAACTTAGTATCTCAATATTTCAATCCATCTTAATAAACAAAAAATTACTAATATTTACTAAACCTTAAAAATAAAGGCTTCTTACTGAACATTTAAGAAAATCCTTGGTAATATGTCGACAAAAGCAAAGAAATAGAAAACTGAGTCAAGATGATTTGTTTTCTTTTATTCTATTTTCCATTCAACTTTTACAAGAATCAGGAACTCATACAGGCAGAACCATCGAAAAGCAACCTTAATTGCTGCAAAAACTTTGATATTACAAGATATATAAATATATACATATAAATATATGATACAAAATATAGTATGATTGGGTAAAACAATCTACTGAGTTGAACAGTTACATGCAACAACAACCTAATTAGCCAGCTAACCATCCTTGAGAGCATCACATGGAAAAAATGAATCTAGTTTCCACAAAATAAATCAGAGAGAGAAACAGGGGAGAGAGAGAGAGTGAGAAAGAGAGAGCAGAGGCTAAGCTCCTGTGCATTCCTGATTATGTTTCTGAAACTTTCCAGCACAGATGTGGTTTAGAAGTCGGATTTTATCAGAATCGTTCGTGGTCTTATGGTGATATCGCCAAATGGAATCCGCTCTTCCACATGGATGTAGTCTCTTGTTTTCAGGACCTGAAACACAAACAGAAGTTCGATAAAAAGAGGAGACATAGGGCCAAGCAAATACAAGCAAACTGATGGCCGATGGGCAGCAAAAATAAAACAAAGTACTCAAATTGGCCGGAACTTAAAACTGGGACTCTTCTTGACCTTAAAACCAAGTTTTCTAGACATAGGATTTATTCGAACTTAGATACAGATTTACTGCATAGGTGGTATGATCATTTATAGTTTTATACACACAAAAATACTACTTTCAGAAATATAACATAAAGAGTTTTGAGTATATAAAGATTAATTCGAAGTGTAGGAGCATACCAGTGTTTCAAAAAACATCCTCGATGCTTCCTTGCGTGACTTGCCAATTAAGAGGTTGTCCAAGGAGAGAGCATTCCTTCCACACTCTGCCTCTTTAAGAAATGCAGATTGTAGATACTTGGAAACCGCTCTATAAGTTCAAAGGTAATCAGAAATCAATCCATGTGCCAATATTGATAAAGATTTTCTACCACAATGCAAATGACGAAATGTTATATAATACACAAAGATTATTGGGAATAGATAATTCTGGAAATTAATGAGCTATTATCAGATTAGGACTTTGCATGACACAAATAGTTATCCAAAACTTTTTTCTAATGAACAGACAACTAACTCGCTTTAAATCAAAATCAAAATCAGCCTAATCCTTCAACCTGAACTAAAACATAAAACTGCAGAACATTACCTTGTACGAGAAGACCACCCGGTGTTCTCATTATGTCGTGTGTCTTCAGCATCAGGCATATAGTCGTCAGCCAAGTCATCGTCATCAACATTTAGAAACTCTGAAAGTAGTACAAGGAGATATAAGCCAAGCCTATGTAAGCAGAAAAAAGCAGTGCAATCAAATATGAGATGCTCATATAAAATCAGGGGTCCCAATGGCCTGGCTCAATTAAGAATGTATTTAACCTCAATGCCCTATATAATGCAACAAATGAAAGATAATTCCAAATTCATGCTAATGCTCTTAACTGAAATTAATCCTTGAGTAGTTGACTTTACATATATTTACATCAATCCATAAAAACACACACACGTATCTTATCCTGTTCAAAGATGGGGTATAGACAGGTTGATTAAGAAGTTCAAGCAAACCTGTATCATTTCCTTCGGCCAAATAATTGAGTTCCTGCGTCATATTAGACCAGATTGTCAGAATCTCATCAAAGTTCAGAAATAAAGAAAAGAACATGATTCAAAAAAATGAAAAACAGAAAAGAAAAGATCTGGGATCCACAGAAATTCTGAAGGACTCGTAGACATGACAGCTCTCTAACATCATTATTTGGAACAATAATAGACTTTCTTTACTTGACACTAAAGATTCTGGATCAGGTAATAATATCCCAGGGTTAAAAGGTAGACTCACGTGGCAACCCATTTGGACAAGTTTTTGTCAATTAACTAAAGAATTATAATAACAATGTCAGTCATCTTAACAAAAACCAAGTTAATGAGAACAAGAAACTTGTGGCGAAAAAGGGAACTTACATCTCGATCGTGTAGGTCAAAACCGGAAATTTCTCCATCCATCATATGAAGCTGATAAGCTTCGGGATGGCCAGTGTCTTCATATTTATTCATTGACCCACCTTCCAGCATGCTTTCAAATCCTGTGCATGGAAATTCCAAGTCTAGCTGCTCTTTAGATGTAGTACCATATTCATCCTGAACATGGTATTCCGACCCTCCATGGTCAGCACCAGGTATCAGCTCAGCAGCAGGATCTTGTGTCATCTCTGGTAGAATATAATCCTTCTCTCTAAGTACAGTTTCACTCTCGCTCCCATAGCCATCTTTATCTTTCCCTTCATTCCCCATTGCTTGTTCGTGATCAACTTCTGCAAAGTCCAATTCAGCTGAGGGCACAGCTTCCCTCTGATCAAGAACGACAGCTGAATCTTTCTCCGCATATGCATTTGTACCTTCAGATTGAAGCATATCACTAGTAGCACCAGAATCTATTAGAGCGGCATCCAGCATATGCTCCTTATGTAAATCATCTGTACCCACATCAGTTGTCGGCTTGGTCCACTCTTCATTGACTGGTACACTCATGTAATCAACTTCCTCTATCTTATTTTCATTTGGAAGATGATTCTCACATGGCTCAGCTGTTTCATTCTCTCTCACTGTCAAAAACTCATTGTTTAAATCCTGCCCACCAACTTCTATTGCATTGGTCTTACCAGGCCCCTCATGGTCATCCATATCGTGGCTTCTGATAGCAGGGGAAGTTGGATGAAATTCCACCACAGTTTCAGGGAGATTACCATTGTCATCATTTTGGGAAGGCTGCCCCAGTTCAATCACGGTTTGCAGACAGGCATCATGTACTTCATTTTGGCAGACCTTGATTCGACCCAAATCATATACACAACTGTGCAAAGATGCCAATTCAACTGACATGCCTGCAAAACCAAACATATCAATAAAGCAATCACCTAAGATGGTGCTTTCTTCAACATCAATAACAATCTGTACTGTAAAGCAGGAAATTTTGAACCAACCACAAAAATGGTACATTCTTTGTTTCAAATATATCAACAATCAACAGCAAATAGCCAGATAAAATAATAGTGGAACACATAAGCAAAAAAATTCACTCAAATTAAGGCAAACTAGACACCAATGGTGTTACATTCCAATAGAAGCCAAGCAGCCAGGCCTCAGCCAAACAATCTGTGATTATAGGTCTCAGATAAATGATTGCTCAAATGACCACACCTCTGCCCGCCACATAAAGGAAAGGGATAAAGAAAAATAAAAATGCATGGAGCATGCTGCATTGTTGCTGTATAGATTGCGAACTGATAAATTCCGACTTATACCAGATAATAGCATTAGTAACTGAAGAACTCAACATTCAGCTGCTACAAAGTAATATAATAAAGAAGGTAAATCACCATTAGCAACACAAACTCACCAGTAAATACAGGCTCAAGAAAAGTTTCATCTCCCATGTGTTGTTTCCGTATCATTGAAATTTCAGAGAGTGTGCATGGTGCTTTCTTTCTAACACGGCGTATATCTCCTGCGTTAGTCAGCTGTTGACGTATAGCACTACCAAGATAGAGATATATAAGTTTTAACTTGAAAAATAGATGGGCAACCAAGTAGGTAAATTCAAGCCAAAAGAAGAGTGGGAAAACGAGTCTGTTATGTGCAATAAATTACTCTCTCAAATCTCAATTGGTTAAGGCATGAACATTTGTCCAGCTCGTAAAATGTTGAAACCTAAATATACTAAATCTAAAGATCTTAAAGCTAACAGTGGCAAAAAAGAAGAGATCATACTCGCCGTGCAAAACCATTGTATCATCCATAAGAACTTTTCTTTTTGGAGCACCAGACCGAGGAGCAGTGCGGTGGCGCTTCATAGATGTCACTTCAGAAGGAGGAGGTGTTGGCTTTACTCTCAAAATTGATGATTTCCTTCCAACTGAGATAATATTTTCTCATAAATTCACAATCTATTCGAGGAAAAGCAACTAAAGCATATTTTAACTTTGTGCCTCATTAAAGAGCGCTACACAATATAAAACATGAAGTTTGATATACCTAAAATAGAAGACAGTAAATCATCATCATCCGGAACTGATCCCGTCGTTCTTTTGATGCGGACTTCTCTTGAAGATTCAACTGAATTGAGACTTTGTTCCGTTAGTGTACTTTCAGTAAAAGTACGCTTTCTGCCCGCAGCAGTTTTGCTCCCGGTGTCACCTTCATCAAGACCCTCAAAGTCCCCAGGGCTAACTTCCATCATCATGTCACTATGTAAATTTATATGGCCTTCTGGTACCGAAAGAAGCTTTTCAGGAGCAGGCAGCTCAGAGGTAGCATGTGCCAGACCATCGGCTTCAACAGCAGCCACCAGGATATCTTCACCCGATGCATCATGTTGTGCTTTGTTTTCATTCACATTTTGTTCCAAGTTACCATTTAAAGAATGCACTTGACCTGAGAAATTGAATGCACCAATGAATTGAAGCCTTCACCAGCAAATCATCAATAATAGCAAATACTGCTGGGAATGCATAAGAAACCATAATTCCAAAAGCTATGTTTTTTTCCGAATTTTTCTTTTTTCCTAGTTACAGTTGTTCTGCACATGAACCACACACCTATTCAACTTATGAGTTCCATGCTTAGTATTGGTCATTAGTAATTTGCCAAAGGTTCTTGTAATTAAAAAGAGCAATATTAGGACAGAGAAGATCAGGAAAAAAATACATCAGTAATATTTATTACATGTCATGTGACCATAAGAAAGTAGACTTACTCACAAATTTATACACTGCACTACTGCAGCTTCCTAATGTTCATA